>NC_139000.1:7999074-8122064 GCF_964374135.1 Grampus griseus
AGTCATGCAATTCAACCAATCTGTCTACTGAGCCATAATCAATCCACCATAAAGACAGTTCTCTTCCTGCTTCCTTAATTCAGTTGTTCTCAAACTTTGTAGTCTCAGGACTCCTTTATACTCTTAAATATTGGGGACCCCAAAGAGTGTTTGTGTATGTGGGCAAATATCTACTGACATTTCCTGTATTAGAAGTTAAACTGAGAAATTTTTAAAATATGTGTTAATTCAATTACAATAATAATAAACCCATTCTATGATAACATAGTTGCACTTCATTAAAATGCTATTTATATTTTTGTTTTTTTGGCTGCGTTGTGCAACTTTTGGGATCTCAGCTCCCTGACGAGGTATTGAACCTGGGCCATGGCAGTCAAAGTGCTGAGTCCTAACCACTGGACCACCAGGGAATTCCCAAAATGCTATTTATATTTTCCATAATAAAACAATTTTAGTGAGACTACTGGCATTGTTTTACATCTTTGCAACTCTCCTTAATGTCTGGCTTCGTAGAAGACAGCTGGGTTCTGCTTCTTAAATAACCTGCTGTGAATCATATAGCATCTGGAAAACTCCAGTGTACGTTGGTGAGAGAATAAGAGTGAGAAGGTAGATAACATCTTAGTCTTATTATGAAGATAGTTTTGACCTCGAATTCCCAAAAGGGTCTGGGGTTTGAGAACCACTGACTTAAGTGCATAAAATGCTATGACAATACCCCAGGGCACATGAGCCCCCGTCAAGCTCCAGAAACAGACGTGAAGAGCAGTTGTGATATCTTTCCAACCCTGAGCACATCTGTGGGATGCTCTCACCCAAAACCAACACTTTTGCAAGCCACAGTTTCTATAATGTCACACCACACACAAGTCTACCCGGTCATGGAGGATTCACAGGAAACAGCGCTCTGCTACTCTTTCTAAACCCAGATCAGCCACAGGCCTGGAAGGACTCAAGGCTAAGAGCTGTCATTAGCGAGTGTGCTTCCAGCATTTTAGGTCACCCTCCAGAGCACGATGGTTCCTGACTCTACTTCTGACTATCTGCAATAATCTGATGTGTCATCAAAGTGTTCTAAAATTTTTAAGAGCTCCTTACCTGATTATAAAAAAATACACACTCATTGCAGTAAACTTGGAAAACACAGAAAAGTACAAAGAAGAAAATACCATGTATTACTTGTATACTTGAAAAAAATCAAAAAGAAAAATCACTTGTAATCCTGCCAACCCCAAATGCATAATTAACATTTTAGTTTATTTCCTACTCGCTTTTCCCATGAACTTCTACATAGCTAAGATCATGTGGTGTATATAATTTCGTATTATGCTTTTTTTCAGTAAGAAAACTCATTTCTCCATGTTAATAAAAATGCTTCCTAGGATCTTAAATGCCTGCATAATAGTCCCTGGTTTAGTCAACAATTTTCCCAATAGCCATTTAGATTATTTCCCATGTTTCAGTGTGGTGAAAAACTGGGAACAAATATATCAAATAATAAGGCAGTGGTTAAGTCAATTAGGTTACATTTGTGCAACGGATACTACGTACCCATTAGAAATAATGATGTGGAAAATACCCACTCATTCACTCAATACCACTGTTTGCCAGTCGCTGGACCCAGCACCAGGGATGAACAACAGCAAACACTCTAGTGACGGAAGCAGACAAAACAAAACAAAAGGGCAATCATGGCTTCTCACAAATGCTCTAAGGTAAATAAATAAGGGCCGTGGTAGAGAGGAAAAAACCCAGTGTGGAGAGCTACCTTTAAGAGGGGATCAGAAAAAAAAGACGAAAAAAAACCAAAAAACAAACAAAAAAACAGGAAAAAAAAAAAAAGGGACTTCCCTAGCAGTCCAGTGGTTAGGACTCCAGGCTTTCACTGCAGGGGGCGCAGGTTCGATCCCTGGTTGGGGAACTAAGATCCCACATGTGGTGGGCAAAAAAAAAAAAAAAGGGAGGCACAAAGGCTCGAGGTGGAAAAAGGAAAAAGAGCTTGACAGCTTCTTGGAACTGAAGGTGGTAGAAGCTGAGGCTGGAGGCCAGATCACAGGGGACCTTGACGGGAGTATGATTTTATCTGAAGGGCACCAGAAAGCCACCAAGGGTAGGGACGTCATCTGATGTGCAGTAGAGATGAGATTGGAGGGGGGCAAGAACTGAAGCAGGAGTACAGTCAGGACGCTTCTCAAGGGTCCATCCACTGCCACCAGCCGTGGACATGGCGAGAAAAGGGTGAATTTGATATCTATTTGGACGTATAGCCAACAGGGCTAGCTGCTGAATTGGGTGTGGGGGGAAAGTAAAGAAAGGAAACAGGTAACTCCTAGCTTTTTGGCTTAAACAAAGAAATTGATGTAGAGACACAAAAGATTTAGAGGGAGGAAAGAACTGATCTGTAGGAGAATACAGAACATCCTTTTTTGATTAAAGATTGAGATGGCTAAGAGACATCCGAGGGGAGATACAGGGAGGGTAGCTGGAGCTTGAAAGACTGACTTTTAGCTACAGTTTAAAATCTGGGCATTATTACCACATAGAGGTAAGTTTGGAGAAAACCCCAAATGCTTGTAGGACCAGTAAGGTGGTTTGGAAACATGGTCTTTATTGACAAGCATTCTTGTGAAACAATAAGGATGAAGCCAGTCTAAAATGGGTGATGAGGAAGACAGACTATCTAGACAACTTTTTCAAGAGGTTTTCCTATAAGGTAGCAGAGAAAAGTATGAAAGCTAGGCAGGGTAGACAGAGAATGTGAAATCAAGGAAGGGTTTTTCTTTTTTTCTTTTTTTCTTTTTTTTGAAATGAAAGCTTTCCTTCAGTTATTTTTACTTAATACTAATTCTTTTTTTAAAATTATTTTTTATTTATTTATTTTTGGCTGTGTTGGGTCTTCGTTGCTGCGTGCAGGCTTTCTCTAGTTGTGGCGAGCGGGGGCTACTCTTCGTTGCGGTGTGTGGGCTTCTCATTGCGGTGGCTTCTCTTGTTGCAGAGCACAGGCTCTAGGCACGCAGGTTTCAGTAGTTGTGGCTCGCGAGCTCAGGAGTTGTGGCTCGTGGGCTCCAGAGCGCAGGCTCAGTAGTTGTGGTGCACGGGCTTAGTTGCTACAAGGCATGTGGGATCTTCCCAGACCAGGGCTCGAACCCGTGTCCCTTGCATTGGCAGATTCTTAACCACTGTGCCACCAGGGAAGTCCTTTGTTCTTTTTAAGATGTGAGAAATTGGATACAACCCAGGGCCCTGGCAGTGAAAGCACAGAGTCCTAACCACTGGACCACTGGGGGATTCCCAATTACAGCATTTAAAAAAAATGGTATTGGCGATAAACCAAAAGAGAGGGGGAGATTGATGATGCAGGAGAGAGGACAGATCATTCAAAGACTGAGGTCCCTGAGGAGGAGGAAGGGGCTGGGGTCTGAGACACAGGAAGAGACCCTGACCTGGGATAGGAGGCAGGGCACCAGGTCCACCCAGTGGGGAGAGGCAGGGGACCAATGGTGGGCTGAAAGAGTGGTGGCAGAGGGGAGGGGCTTCCTCATTAGAAACGAGGTCACTGGCTCAGAGTAGGGACGGTGGTGCTGTATATGGAAGGTTTGAAGAAAGAGTATCACACGTCTTCCCAAAGATTGGGAAAGTGGATATCCTTTTAGTTCCCTGATGTACAGGGATCGAACCTGCTTCCCTGCAGTGGAAGCACAGTGTCTTAACGGAGGGATCACCAGGGAAGTCCCAAAAGGGGACTTCCTACAGAGATGTTTTAGCATTTCTCGACAGTTTTAAGGGCTAATTTGAGGTCCATGACCATAAATTTAAAGTAAAACCAGGCAGCTGAGTTGTGTGATTTTCTTTTTTCTTCCCCAGTAATGTTTGATTGTCCAGGTGTACGCCAGAAAGGAAAGAAAAGTTGGTTTCAACTAGGGTTAGAGTTTCCCCAGGTGAATAAAACAGAGAGAGAAAATATTCAAAATACATGGCTCTGGGAAAAAGGTACGTTACAACTATTTTTTAAAGAATAGGGCTTCCCTGGTGGCGCAGTGGTTAAGAATCTGCCCGCCAATGCAGGGGACATGGGTTCGAGTCCTGGTCCGGGAAGATCCCACATGCTGCAGAGCAACTAAGCCCGTGCGCCACAACTACTGAACCTGTGCTCTGGAGCCTGTGAGCCACAACTGAGCTCGCGTGCCACAACTACTGAAGCCCATGCGCCTAGGGCCTGTGCTCTGCAACAAGCCACCGCAATGAGAAGCCCATGCACTGCAACGAAGAGTAGCCCCCGCTCGCCGCAACTAGAGAAAAGCCCTCGCGCAGCAATGAAGACCCAACGCAGCCAAAAATAACTTAATTAATTAAATCTAAAAACAAAAAAAAGGGGGGCTTCCCTGGTGGCGCAATGGTTGAGAGTCCGTCTGCCGATGCAGGGGACACGGGTTCGTGCCCCGGTCCGGGAAGATCCCACATGCCGTGGAGCGGCTGGGCCCGTGAGCCATGGCTGCTGAGCCTGCGCGTCCAGAGCCTGTGCTCTGCAACGGGAGAGGCCACAACAGTGAGAGGCCCGCGTACCGCAAAAAAAAAAAAAAAAAAAAAAAAAAAAGGATATATGCATAGGAAAAAGTAGAAAATTTTAATGAAAATGCTATTTTTCTGTGGTAAGATTATGATCAATCTTTTAAGTGCCAATTTGTGCCTTCCTATGTCCTCCCAAGCTTTTTACACTGACCATGTATTAGGTATTATAATAGGAAAAATGCTCTGAAAGTAAAGTGTCAGTGAACATCTTTGTGCCCAGGGCTTTTCTTTGCGCAAATTATTCTGTTAGGAGAGCTTTCTGGGTATGGAATGAATAGGTAAAGAGTATAAATATGCTGGGCTCTTGATAAATTCTGCTGAATTATTTTCCAAAAACACAATTTACACCCCCATCAGTATTCTGAGTGGCTCTCCAAAATAACATACTAACTGATAAAATAATACCTTGAGGTTTGTTTGCTAATATGACAGTGGATTAAAATGGTATATTTCACTGTCTTTTTTGTATTACCGAGGATGAACATGTTCCTTTTTTTTTTTTTTTGCCATTACACACAATTAATTTAAATTCACTGACTTTAAATTCAAGTCACCTTTTGATAGGGGAAGACAGAGATATAATCAGAAAATCAAAACAAGGATCACAAGTCCTAAAGATTGGTGCAGGTTCAAGCCTTCCTGCCTAGTGATTCCTGTTCCAAAATTCTCAGGGCCTGTATTTGCTGTGGGCATTGTTGCCAGCCAATTCTAATCCTGCCCTACATTTTTCTAATCCAATACCGAAAAGGAAACAAGGATTAGAGCCCATTTTAGCATTAAGAATCAAGTAGGTTGGGCTACTTCCTCACAAATAAGCCCTGACAATCACATTTCAACTCCCTTGTACGTCCTCTTTGTGTGGAGAGAAACAATAAAGCCTTCTGAGGCTGGTGTAGCCAGAGGATCTTATTTCTGCTTTCCAAACCGTGTATATCTATAGCCAAAATGTCCACTCCACCACCATCTAGCCTGTGTATATGGGGCAGCTTCAGCTTCTCCATGATCGTGAGGACCATAGCCCTGGCGGACTGTGCTTCCCTCATGGCCAAAAGGCAAGAAAGCAGATTCCTTCTCAACCACATCCTGGGTAACTCCCAAACTCAACAAATCCCTCCCAAGTCCTGAGAAACACAGCAGGTGGTCTAGATTATCTGGGACACCTTCAGATGCACCCAGTATACCAACTGAAGTCCCAAAGGGCAGGCTCTAGGGATAGCTGCAAACCCCTCCCCCACCCCCTGCTCCCCCCGGGGAGCCCTACTCTTACCGCCCTGGCACCCATGACTGCCCTCGGCAGTGACACATGTCAGGGAACCTAAGCCCATGGCACACCAAAACATCTGAAATAGCATGACTAATACTAGATGGGCTGGAAGCTTGGGAGAAGTGGGAGCATCACCAAAGTCCTCAAAACCACAGGGGATTCCAATATCCTGTGCTCTGTAGTCCCAGAGCTCCATGCTGCCCTGACACACGCACCAGGAGTCTACTGCCCAGACACCAGCATGAGAAGTGCCTCTGCTCTGCTGAGGGATTTAAGGGAGTGTAAACTCAGGCCACAGCTGCCCTCCTCTATGACTGAAATTCCCTTTCACAGTACAGGGAATTTCTAGTTATTCCAGCTCAATAGTGGCAGTTCTTCTGAAAGGCACCCTCTTAAATAAACCCCATTTGTGTGAGGGTATAAGGCTAGTTACTCAGGCAAAGGTCACTCCCACCCTCAAGATTAAGAAAAAATGCCAAGGGAAGCACTAAAGTTAGATAGACCAGGGAAAATCCAGGTTCAGGCATTTGTTAGCTGTGGACCTTGAGCAAGTGTAAAACGTTTTAGGCTCCAGTTTTCTCATCTGCAAAATAAAAATTATAATACTTTAGTGACCAGTTGCGAAGGTTAACGAGACAATATGCCTGGTAAGGTGTCGGGCACATACGAGGCACTAAATAAAAGGCACCCACTGTGATGTCACTATAAAAATACGTTATTCAGGGGCTTCCCTGGTGGCGCAGTGGTTGAGAGTCCGCCTGCCGATGTAGGGGACACGGGTTCGTGCCCCGGTCCAGGAGGATCCCGCATGCCGCGGAGCAGCTGGGCCCGTGAGCCATGGCTGCTGAGCCTGCGCGTCCAGAGCCTGTGCTCCGCAACGGGAGAGGCCACAACAGTGAGAGGCCCGCGTACCGCAAAAAAAAAAAAAAAAAAAAAATGTTATTCATACTGACGAGGAAATAAGAAAATTACAACACATCACTTCCACCAATCAAGATTTTTAATATAATGTAAAAATCCTATTAAATAGAAATACATATTTAAAATACAGTTTTAAAATAATCACAAAAATATTTAGATATCAAACTCTACGGGTATTTAACCAAAAACTTCTAAACTTCTCTGACCCACAATAAACGTGAATACTCTGGAATGACGGCACCAATGCGCCAATGTATATAAATCTTAAATGTAAATATAAAATTGAACAGAAGAACCCTTATACCACTTCTGAGGAGACAGAGTGACCTCTGTTTATCTAAGAAGAGATGCATTAATGCTGAAGCACAAGTCAGAGCCCCCAGAAAGTAAGATATTTCATGTTGCAACACAGACACAGGACTGTATTTTTAAGTTGCTATTACTTAACATCATTCTGAGAATTCATTTAGACCAGAAAAGAAAACGACGGATAATACTGGTAAGAAGGATGCAGAGTTATCTGCCTGCAGAAATCATGGGAATCAACTGAAAAACTATTAGAAACATTAAAACCTTTAGTAAGGTGGCAGATACAAAATAAACACATACAAACCAAGAGGACTTTCACGTGGCAACAGTAATCAGACTCTAGGAAGGCAGCTCCACTGTTTCCCAGTGCATACCGGGCTGGGACTCCATGCCCTGGCGATTCTACTCTACACGCTGCTGGTAATTCTGCTCTGAAGCAACAGCAAGCCTGTTCCTCTTTCCCTGACGGCAATTCAGATATCTGAGGACGGCAACCAAGCCTCTTTGAATGTCTTGCTCTGTGCTGAAGATCCTCCTTGCTAATAAACAAATGCATCTACCTAGGTGGAATAAGTAAAGGTTACACAAAACAGGAGGAAATGGTTCAAATATTTGAAAACAAGCCTTCCCAGTACTCTCAAGATCCTTCCCTTAGAAAGACCCATGTACACAGAAACTACTGGCAACTAATTACAAACCACTTTAATTTTTTGCCTTATGATGTTTTTAATAATAGAGAAGTAGCACATTCTTGTTCAAAAATTAACAATAGAGGGCTTCCCTGGTGGCGCAGTGGTTGAGAGTCCGCCAGCCGATGCAGGGGACACGGGTTCGTGCCCCGGTCCGGGAAGATCCCACATGCTGCGAAGCGGCTGCGCCCGTGAGCCATGGCCGCTGAGCCTGTGCGTCCGGAGCCTGTGCTCCGCAACGGGAGAGGCCACAGCAGTGAGAGGCCCGCGTACCGCAAAAAAATAAATAAATAAATAACAATAGAGAGCTGTATAGTTACAAAGTGAAATTTCCCTCCTTACCCCCACTCTTGAGGGGAAAGAACCCCTCAGGGTTTAGGGGGCAGCCTTCCAGATCCTTTTCCATGCACATACAGGCAAGCGTGAGACTGTAAACACATAAACCCATGGCTCCTTGGCAGACGCCTGTGGAAGTAAAATAACTTTCAATGATTCTACTTCTTTGGTGCTTAAGAACACTTATATTGGAAAGAACTTTAGAGACCATCAAAGGCCAGAGTCTAGGTCCCCCATTTTCGGATTGAGATGCTCCTGGAAAACACAGCCATCTGGAGTGGGCAAGGCCACCAACTGGTCACTCCAGAGTGAGCAGAAATAGGTCTCTGGATCCCCATCCAAACGCTCTTCGCACTACACATACTGTCTCTCAGACACCAGCACAGACTGGACTCTGCACTTGAACCTGGGTGTGCTTTTCTTTGTTATATTGCAATGATCACCTTGACAAAGTAAAGCAAAATAACTCTGATGGGTTTTGGAGCCAGATGGTTAAGGTTCAAATCCCTGCTCCTCCACTTACTAGCTGTGACTTTGGACAAGTTATTAAATCTGTGTCACAGTTTCCCCATCTATAAAATGCGGATGGCCACACATGCCTCACAGGGTTACTGTGAGGATTAAATTATTTAAATTATTTAATGTGTGTAAAGCACTTAGTTCAGTCTTAGAATACTTAGCACTGTTGGCTCCCACCAGCACCATAGGCATCTATTTTAAAGGTATCTGACCTTCCTAATAAGGGAGAACCCAGTGATTTCTAATTGGTTTCTTTTTTTTTTGTATTTTTGTGGTACGCGGGCCTCTCACTGTTGTGGCCTCTCCAGTTGCGGAGCACAGGCTCTGGACGCGCAGGCCCAGCGGCCATGGCTCACGGGCCCAGCCGCTCCGCGGCATGTGGGATCCTCCCAGACCGGGGCACGAACCCGTGTCCCCCGCATCGGCAGGCGGACTCCCAACCACTGCGCCACCAGGGAAGCCCTCTAATTGGTTTCTTATTGCTCCTCCATGGAGTTTGTGATGTGTCTCCTGTTCTCCCGTTTGTTTCTCTCCATTCAACAATGATGACTTATTGAACACCTGCTATGTGCCAGACATCATTTCAGGCACTGGAAAGACCACAATGAACAAGCTAAACAAGATTCCTGCCCTAAGGTGCCTATACCTGATGTGGAGGGGAGAGACAGCCAATACACACAGGAGACAAATAAGATCATTCTGGAGCGTGATAAGTGCTCAGAGGAAATTTTAAAGGTTAATGAACTAGAATGTGGCGGGGGTATGGGAGAAGGTCCTCTGAGGAGGTGATGAGGAGGAACCAACCCAGTGAAGATCTGGGGGGAGAGTTCTCCAGGCATGGGAAGAGCAGGTGCGAAGTCCCCAAGTCAGGATCAAGGATGGGACAGCCTAGGAACAGAGAGACTCAGCAAGCTCAGAAGAGGAGAGAGTGGCCCAGGCTGGTCTTTAAGGTAGCAACAACTGGCTGAGGACTCCACAAGTCACCCACTGTATTCAGTTCCTTGAACACTAAGCCTCATTCATTCACCTTCAAACATGACGACTCCCCCCGCCTCCCTGCACCCACCCTCCTGCCCCGTCTCTGGCATCTGGCATAAAATAATGATTCAGCAAATGCCCGCAGGATGAATGAACCCCCTGAGTGGCACAGCTAAGCAGTGCTTGCTGGGAGTGAAACGGGCAGCTCTGTTCAAGGCTGAGAAAGGTGACCCCACCCAGGAGCTCTCCTCAACCTCCCACACCCCCCTCCTGGGGCCACCACTCTCCTGACACCCACCCATCAGAACCCCC
The DNA here is from genome assembly GCF_964374135.1 of Grampus griseus. Lineage (NCBI taxonomy): Eukaryota > Metazoa > Chordata > Mammalia > Artiodactyla > Delphinidae > Grampus > Grampus griseus. The sequence continues at coordinate 8,008,972 of NC_139000.1, forward strand.
AGTTCAAAAGTCTCAGAGACTCTTTGACAGGGATTGCTAGGGAGAGAGCTCTCTCTATTCTTGAGGAACATGACAGGTAAACTATGGCTATTCCGGCCAGTCCAAGTTCGCAAGCCAGAAGGATCTAGAAATGTTTTCCCCTTAACTCTGCTTATTCAAATTCAGCGAGGAGTGTGCTATTATGTGAAGGTACAGATACACAGGTTCATATCCAAAGTTTCTGCTATCCTAGCATTTCTCTATATACTAATTTTTAACCAGTGTCTGAGATACCAACAGCCTTAGCCTAAATACTCTTAAAAGCTCTTATTAAAGAAAAAACTCAATCAATAATTTAGTCCCAATAAGGAAAAAGTACCCACATTTATTCAAGACTTACTATATGGAATACATTGTCCTATACATTTTCCATGTATCCTCTCATTTAAAGCTCACAGCAACCCTCAGAGATTAATATTATAATCACTCCCATCTTACAAAGGAGAAAACTGAGGCCCAGAGAAGTGAAGTGTCTAGCAATTGCACAATAAAATGCCCATAACCACATGAAGTCTATGGAGGACATTAAAAAATATATATAAATCAATTTCTTGATCTCCAAGAACTTGCAGTCCTGTTTGGGAAAGCAGACATTACTCCTGAAGCATAAAAGTCAAACAGCTAAAAAAAAAAAAAAAAAAAGTCAAACAGCTAAATGAAGAGCTACCATATGATTCAGCAATTCCACTGCTAGGTATAAGCCCAAGAGAAATGATAACACAGGTCTACATGAAAACTTATACACGAATGTTTATAGCAGCATTATTCATAATAGCCAAAAAGTAGAAACAACCCAAATGTCGATCAACCTGATGAATAAATAAATGTGGAATATTCAGACAATGCAATATTAGCCATAAAAAGGAACGAAGTACTGAGACATGTAACAACATGGATGAATCCTTAAAATGCTGTCAAAGAAGCCAGTCACCAAGGACCACAGATTGTGTGATTCCAATTACATGAAATGTCCAGAATATGCAAATCTATAGAGGTAGAAAGTAGGTTAGGGGACTTCCCTGGTGGTGCAGTGGATAAAACTCCACTCCCAAGGCATGGGACATGGGTTCGATCCCTGGTCTGGGAAGATCCCACGTGCTGTAGAGCAACTAAGCCTGTGCACCACAACTCCTGAGCCTGCACTCTAGAGCCCGTGAGCCGCAACTACTGAGCCCATGCACCACAACTACTGAAGCCCACGTGCCTAGAGCCCAGAGAAGCCACCGCAATGAGAAGCCCGCGCACTGCAACGAAGAGTAGCCCCCGCTTGCCGCAACTAGGGAAAGCCCACGTGCAGCAGCGAAGACTCAATGCAGCCAATAAGTAAATAAGTAAATAAATAAAAAGAAAGTAGATTAGATTAGGGGACTTCCCTGATGGTGCAGTGGATAAGACTCTGTGCTCCCAACGCAGGGGGCCCGGGTTCGATCCCTGGCCCCAACAAGCCCACCTGCTACAACTTAGACCCAGTACAACCAAATAAATAAATAAATATTAAAAAAAAAAGAGTTCACATGCCACAACTAAGGAGCTGGCAAGCCACAACTAAGGAGCCCACCTGCCGCAACTAAGACCTGGTGCAACTAAACATAAATAAATAAATAAATAAATATTTTTTAAAAAGGGGGGGGATTAGTAGTTGCCTAAGCTGGTGTATGGGGGAGTTGGGAGTGATGTCTAAGGAGTATGGAGTTTCTTTCTGGGGTAATGAAAGTGTTCAAAAATGGATTGTGATGATGGATACACAATTCTGTGAATGTACTAAAAGCCACTGAATTGTACACTTTAAATCACTGAATGGTATAATGTGTGAATTATATCTCAAGGAAGCTGTTTTTAAAAAGTCATCAGAGAATTTTATATGAAAACTTGTAACTCAAATAACAAATGCAGTTTTGCTTAGTATGGAACTGTTCCATAGCGTCTTCATCTGAAGACAGGTACTCTGGCTTACCGCTATAAAATATGTATGTAAAATTATAGCTTAATATAGTTTTGTATCTAAACTTTATTTTACAAAAGTGAGAGAGACCAAAATAGAGACCTCAAATTGTCAGGCACGGGGCAAAAACAGGGTACCACTCCCTATAAACTGCTGCATGACAACTGCTTAATCTGAGAATGTTTCCAATGAAGTTTGCTTTTTTTGGGGGGGGCCGGAAAGGGAGAGAAGGGAGGAGGTCACAAGCGTTAGAATGCGTGGAGATGGGTGAACGATGGCTTGGTTGCATTGCCCTGGTGAGCACACCCAGACATTGCATAAGACGCAAATGTCCAAAACGTGGACTGCTGCCCACATCTGAGGGGAGTATGTGATGATAAATGCCTGCTATCTGAGAAACCAAAACTTAACCTCAGACCCATAAAGATGCTGGACAGTGTTACAGGAATGACAATTCACTTTCTCTTTCATGGGAAATCCTCATTTTCGATCTTCCTTTCTTCCTCTTTCACAAGATTTATAGTCAAAAGGTTAAGGAGCTAGAAGCTCTCTAAAACAAAGCCTCCTGGACCTTGGAACTTTGATTAGTAAAAAGAAAATCTCAACCTGGGGACAAAAAGAGGTTAGAGACAGGAGTTTCCGGTTGTACCTTAGATCCAACAGTCACTTCCCCTCAGCTCCAAAAGAGCTATTTTCTTCTTCCTAAGATTGCCTACAACATGGATGAAAGGAACTGTGAAGTCGCCAAATATACACAAATAGAAAAATCAATCAAAAATGGGATCCAAAACAATTCATCTCTTTTTCAAATCAATAGCTTATAATAGTAAATACTATTTGGTTATATTACTATTTTGGAACAAAAAGACCAAAGACAAAAAAAAAAAAAAGGTGAAGTGGCAATTAATCTTCCAGGACAGAAAGCACCGTTTCTCATAAGCGTTGTTGAATAAGACTTTTTTTTTTAAAGAATAGAGTCTAGAATGAGGGCCATTTTTGTACAAGATAGTGATAAGCATGCAGTTATTTGGGAAGCATTTTACATTTGAGAAACAGAGAGAGAGAGGGAAAGGGAGAGAGAGAGAAAGAAAACACACTGCCCTCATGCATTACCAACAGCAGCCGACCTTATCTGTTAATATTCCTTTTCAGCTGCCAGCTTGTACCTGTTTCTCCGCAAAAACCTTGTCCTCTTCCTATATAGACTCCATGACGACTGCAGTAATTCCTCCTTGAACTGCAGAAACGGAGACTAGGTATCTATCTAGATCCTGGCAGGAACCCAAGATGTGGCCAGTATCTTAAACTGGTACATGCAGCATTGAATGGCTCCAAATCATATTTCTTGACTTAAATGGGAGTGTCCCTAAGGACTAAAGGGTTAGGCAAAATACACTTTGGAAAAAAGGGGAAAAGAGTGTTTCATATAATTCCAGAAACCCAGAGCAGACAAAACATGGTCTAGTCTAGTGGTTCTCAAAGGGGAGTGATTTTGCCCACCCACCAACCCCTGCCGGGAACAATCAGCAATGTCTGGAGGCGTTTCTGTTTTTATTGTTTATTTTATTTTTTTTTGCGGTACGCGGGCCTCTCACTGTTGGGGCCTCTCCCGTTGCGGAGCAACAGGCTCCGGACGCGCAGGCTCAGCGGCCATGGCTCACGGGCGCAGCCGCTCCGCAGCATGTGGGATCTTCCCGGACCGGGGCACGAACCCGTGTCCCCTGCATCGGCAGGCGGACTCTCAACCACTGCGCCACCAGGGAAGCCTGGAGGCGTTTTTGATCTTCATGATTGGAGGGTGCTATGGGTATCTAGTAGGGAGAGGCTAGGCATGCTGCTAAACATCCTACAACGTATAGGCTCATACAGCCCAAGATGTTAATAGTGCTGAGGCTGAGAAACCCTGATCTGGTCCATTTTATAAAGAAACTGAATCTCAGAGAGATCAAGTAACTTGTCCACGGGAGCGGTGGTAGAAATTACCGTACTTCCAAGGTCCAAGATTCTGACCAGCCCAATCTGTTCTGCTCTAGGATTTAACTTGCTACACGTCTTCAGGTCTCAGATATTTAAAAATGTGTAATCTCACACAGCAAGACAAGGCCACAAGCTCAGTCCCCCTCTGGAAGCATCAATGCAGCCATTCAATAGGTGTCCAACTGACACAAGACAAAAGCCTCAGGGAAGCTTCCGGAAGGCAGGAAGTACTCCCCACACCCACACGGCCCAACACACACAAAGGTCTAATTTCAGGAGGGCTGCTACCTTTTCCCAAATCCAGGGAACTGGTTACAATAAGATGCCAGGAAAAGAAAATATCCTGTTGGGATTTGGGCTCAGATCAAGCACAGGAAGAGGGTGGAGCCCCAAAGAGAAGAAACATTGAAAATCCAGAAGAAATGGCTGAGTTTGTGCAAATTTTCACCAAATATACAGACTGAGTGATCTTCTCAAGTCAGCCTTCCATACTCTAGAGAACAGATTTTGCTTTTTATGTTTTCAAATTGGCTTATTAGTTCTGCAATCCCATTATTTTTTGTTTTCCGTTGCCTTGGCTGGGCTAGCCCGCGTTCCCCTTCGTTCTGTTATTTCACATTACGTCCCATTTGAACTCTTGGTTCATCATTTTTATGTTTGAGAGTGCTTTAAATTGTTTTCCCTGTCCCTGTCTTCTCCTAGAATAAATCCTTTACCTGAGCCTTTATGCCATGCTTCTGTCATTTTTCCATTTTCCATATCAAATGTTCACAAAGTTCCTGTGCAGAGGTTTTTTTTTTCCTGTTTTAATCACCAGACCAGAGGCAATTCTCTCTGGCCGTCTATTTGTATCAAAATGCATAGGTGGGCTATTGTCCCCTCCTCATTTACCTAGGCATTATTTGAACATTGCCCTCAGAATATGAGTTGGTTCTGTGTTGGGACAGTGGCCTTTGCCCAGACTTCCGCTAGGGGATGGGTACGGGAGAGCTGACTGGTGAAATCTGTCTCTCCGAGCTGTATAATACAGCGAAAAGTTCTGGGCCAAAGACCACTCCACTAAGGGTGCATACTGGAATCTAGGAGGGGATACCCAGGATCAGAAACAACGACCTTGGGCTTCACTTGATTTCCTGCTTCAGAGTGAACTAATGAGCTAATTCAGCATGAAATTCCTGGATTTGGGATGTCCCAAATATTTTTTAACCTGCCTCTGTCTAATCAGGCTTTTGTTTGCTGCCAAGACAATGAGCCCTAGGGCTCTAGCAGACTGTTTCCATTCTCCTTTCAGCAAGCAAGCAAGAAAAAAGTGGCCCAAAAAGCCTGCTGTTTTGCTATAAGAAACTAGGCAAACTAGGGTGTGGTGGTCCCCAGCCTTTGGCTGGTGGCCACTCCCCTGCACCCCCGTCTTCTTGGAATGCAGTTCTTACAAAAGATAAAGTCTTAGTTTTTTTTTTTTTTTCTTTTAATTTGCGGTACGCGGGCCTCTCACTGTTGTGGCCTCTCCCGTTGTGGAGCACAGGCTCCAGACGCGCAGGCTCAGCGGCCATGGCTCATGGGCCCAGCCGCTCCACGGCATGTGGGATCTTCCCGGACCGGGGCACGAACCCGTATCCCCTGCATCAGCAAGTGGACTCTCAACCACTGCGCCACCAGGGAAGCCCTAAAGTCTTAGTTTTAAATGCTGAGTCTTATTTTCTACAATTGATGTGTGGTAACTGACTCAGCAGGCCTGGGAAAGTTGAATCCACCCGAAGTGGAATCCTAAGCCAGCAGCAGGGAACACTGAAAACCCATTAAGTGTACATGGTAGAATCCTCAACAGTTTCAGGAGCTGGCAGTGCCAGGTAACTCTGGAACTTAAAAGAGTGGGAGAAGGTATAAGGCATGTTGGTAGAAAGGAATTTAAAAAGCAGGTACATCTAGATCCCTTCTCCCACTTCCCATCACTGGGTGAATGTCCTTCTCCCAACACAGAAGAACACTACAAGTTTCCTCCTCAGAGAGCGTAGTGTGTACAGGACCCCTGGACTGGGCACAGGAGTCCAGTCTGGGACTGTGACTCTCACCTTGAAAACAGAGGGACAAATGGCTATATGTATGGATTGTTGAGAACTACCCTCCATCCCTTGGCCCTCTTCTTCCATTCAGACCCCAGAATTCTGGCAGCCAGACCTTTACCTCCAAGGAGAAAGAGACTTCTTTGGTGAATGGAGCCCAAGAAGAAAAACCCAAAGATTCTGACCTTGGGGATTCCCCAACAAACAGCCCACCCAGACCAGGCCCATCCACAAGGTTGGAGCTCCCAAGCCGTGTCTACGTCTCTCATTTTTAGTCACAGCAGCTAGTCAGGGTTTGCTATACATCTGAGAAAGTTCCTATACAGAAAATAGAGACCAAAACAAATGAAGCAACAACAAAAAAGCATGGAGGAAACAGACTATACAGAGTTTTGTTTTGGTTTTTTAAAGACAGAGACATAAAATAAGATACCACATGCATGAAACAAGAATAGAGAGCTATAAAAAAGAAAATTTCAGGGCTTCCCTGGTGGCGCAGTGGTTGAGAGTCTGCCTGCCAATGCAGGGGACATGGGTTCATGCCCCGGTCCGGGAAGATCCCACATGCCGCGGAGCGGCTAGGCCCTTGAGCCATGGCCGCTGAGACTGCACATCCAGAGCCTGTGCTCCGCAACGGGCGAGGCCACAAGTGAGGGGCCCGCATACCACAAAAAAAAAAAAAAAAGAAAAAGAAAATTTCAGAGAGCTATTATAAAATTTTAAAGAACATGACAGCAGAAATTTTGAATTAAATAGGAGGGTAAGGCAAGAAATAACAAGTGCTGTCAAGGATGTGGAGCATAGGAAACCCTAATACAAATTTGATGGGAGTGTAAATCAGTGCAGGCACTATGGAAAGCAGTATGGAGAATTCTCAAAATATTTTTCACATTAGATGTTAATTTAATATTTAATTAGTTTATAAATTCATATTTAATATTAAGAATACAACTATTATATGATCCAGCTATTCCACTTCTGGGTATTTTTTTTTGAATATTTCAAAAGTATTTATTCTTGGGAGTCTACTGCTAAGTAACATTGAATTCTCTTCTATGGAATATTTTGATATATTTATATTTTTCAGTTAAATATAAACCTTAACTTTTTTTTCAAGTTCTTTGACACTATAAGAATTGCCTCTCCTCCAATTTCTTTTTTTTCTTTTGACATTTAAAAGCTCTATAATAGTGAAATGATGGTTTTTAAAATTTGCATAAGTCATATCCATTCATGGCTCATGTTTCCCTTAATATACATTCTACGTTAGCATCAAACCAATGCAATAAAAACTCATTAATCCAAGCCCCATTCATTTTAAAGTCAATCTCCACTAATGACCTCTTACTTCTGCTTGTTTCTTTCCTCTCACCTAGAATTCCTTTTGGTTTTTTTGAATTTTATTTTATTTATTTATTTATACAGCAGGTCCTTATTAGTTATCCGTTTTATACATATTAGTGTATATATGTCAATCCCAGTCTCCCAATTCATCACGCCAGCACCCCCCCCCCCCGCCACTTTCCCCCCTGGTGTCCATGTTCGTATTATATGATCTAGCTATTCCACTTCTGGGTATTTAACCAAAGGATACAAAAATGCTAATTCAAAAAGATATATGCACCCCCAAGTTCAATAACAGCATTATTTACAATAGCCAAGATATGGAAACAACGTAAGTGTCCACTCTATTAACAGATGAATGTATAAAGAAGATGTGATTAATCAACTATACTCCAATAAAAACTAATTTAAAAAAATCAAATTAAGAATCTGCCTGCCAATGCAGGGGACACAGGTTCAATCCCTGGTCTGGGAAGATCCCACATGCCATGGAGCAGCTAAGCCTGTGTGCCACAACTACTGAGCCCACGTGCCACAGCTACTGAGCCCATGTGCCACAACTACTGAGCCCACGCACTGCAACTACTGAAGGCTGCGCGCTCTAGGGCCCGCGTGCTGCGACTACTGAGCCCGCGTGCTGCAACTACTGAAGCCCGCACGCCTAGAGCCTGTGCTCCGCAACAAGAGAAGCCACCACAATGAGAAGCGCACACACCGCAACGAAGAGTAGCCCCTGCTCGCCGCAACTAGAGAAAGCCTGCGTGCAGCAATGAAGACCCAACGCAGCCAAAAAATAAATAAATAAAATTCAAAAACAAACAAACAGAAAAGGAAGATGTGGTATACATATACAATGGAATACTATTCAACCATAACAAAAGATGAAATCTTGCCATTTGTGACAACATGGATGGACCTTGAGGTTATTATGCTAAGTAAACTAAGTTAGATGGAAAAAGACAAATACTGTACGACTTCACTCATAGGAGGAATATAAGAAACAAACCAAATAAATGAACAAACCAAACCAAACAAAAACAGACATGTAGATACAGAGAACAGAGTAGTGGTTAGCAGAGGGGAAGGGGTGGGAGGGAGGAGGGCAAAATGGGCAAAGAGGATCAACTGTAGGGTAACAGATGGACTCTAAATTTTTTTTTTTAATTTTTGGCTGCATTGAGTCTTCACTGCTGCGGGAGGGCTATCTCTAGTGTGGCGATCGGGAGGTACTCTTTGTTGCGGTGCGCGGGCTTCTCATTGCGGTGGCTTCCCTTGTTGTGGAGTACAGGTTCTAGGTGTGCAGGCTTCAACAGTTGTGGCACATGGGCTCAGTACTTGTGGCTCACGGGCTCTAGAGCACAGGCTTAGTAGTTGTGGCACACAGGCTTAGTTGCTCCATGGCACGTGGGATCTTCCCAGATCAGGGATGGAACCCGTGTCCCCTGCATTGGCAGGTGGATTCTTAACCCCTATGCCACCAGGAAAGTCCCAAAACTCAATTTTTGGTGGTGAGCATGCTGTGGGGTACACAGAGGCAGAAACATAGTGTTGTACACATGAAACTTATATAATGCTATAAACCAATGTTACCTCAACAAAAAATAAATTTAAAAAAATTCAAGGGTGAAAAAGAGGGAGGCAACAGGACAGACTTCTGGGTTGACAGGTCATTCATTCACCAAAGGAGCAGGAGAAAGATTTATCATTTTGGAAATGTTGGTTGAAAAAATAAACAAAAAATGTATAAAATTAAATTAAATAGAAGGGTTGGAAGATAAAGCTGAGGAAATCTCCTGGAAAACACAGCAAACAGCCAAAGAGAGAAATAACTGAAGAGAAAAGATAAGAAAATCAGAGGACCAGTCCAAGAGGTTCAACATCTGAATAGTAGGAATTCCACCAAGAGAAAACTGAGGAGAAGAAATCATTGTGAAATTATTTAAGAAATTTTCCCAGAAGTAAACAGCATAAGTTGCTAAACTGAAGAGGCCCAATGAATATCCAGCAAACTGTGGCCCATGGGCTAAATTAAGCCTGCCGTCTGTTTCTGTACAGACCTTTACACTTTTAAAGGGGTGGGAAAAAAGAAGAAGTGGCAGAGATCATATATGAACCACAAAAACTGAAGTATTTAAACACAGGGCCCTTTATACAAAAAGTTTCCTGAACCTGGTCTTGCACAATGGATAAGAACAGACAAATACCAAGGCAAATTACCATGAAAGTACAGAACACTGGGGACAGAGTGTAAGTTTCAGAGGGGAAGACATGGGATATGTACAAAAGATCAGGAACCCAATGGCTTCAAAAACTTCTCAAAGGCAACACTGGAAATTAAGATGACAGTAGAGCCATGTCTTCAAAATTCTAAACGCAAACAATTTCCAATGTAGAATTCTACACTCCTCCAAACCGTCAATGAAATATGAGGGTAAAATAGATATTTTCAGACATGCAAGGTCTCAATAAAATTACCTCCCTTTTCTTGGAAGCTCCTGGGAGATGAGCTCCACCAAAACAGGAGAGAGTAAACCAAGAAAGGAAGACACAAAATACACGAGACAGGACAATTCAAAACAAGAGAGGTGAGAAAAATCCCAGGAGGATGGTGAATGGAAGTCCAGGGTACTGGGGATGCACTAGAGGAAGACTGCCAGTCTCTGCAGGAACGTGGCTTTATTTTTACCACATGTTTACCACGTCCAGGGCTCATTATTCTGTTGCATAGAACCAGGTTTCCCTGTGGCCTCATTTCATGTAGTGCAGATCTGCTGGTGATGAAGTCTTTCAACTTTTTTGAAAGTGTTTATCTTGCTTTGTTGCTGAGGGATATATTCTCTGGGTATAAAATTCTATGCTAATATTTTGTATCTTTCAGTCCTTTAAAGACAGTGCTCTGCTGCCTTTGAGCTTACATTGTTTCTGACAAGAAATGTGCTGCCATCTTTATCTCTGTTCTGTACATAATGTGTCTTTGCTCTCTGGCTCATTAAGCATTTTGCTTTTTATCACTGCTTTTAAGCAGTTTTTTTTTTTTTTTTTTTTTTTGCGTTACGCGGGCCTCTCACTGCTGTGACCTCTCCCATTGTGGAGCAGAGGCTCCAGACGCGCAGGCTCAGCGGCCATGGCTCACGGGCCCAGCCGCTCCGCGGCATGTGGGATCCTCCCAGACCGGGGCACGAACCCACGTCCCCTGCATCGGCAGGCGGACCCTCAACCACTGCGCCACCAGGGAAGCCCTTAAGCAGTTTTGGTTATGATGTGCCTTGGTGTAGATTTCTTCACGTTGCTTATGCTTGGGTTTCATTGGAAGTCTTCAATCTAAGAGTTTATCGTTTTCATCAAATTTGGAAAATGTTCAGCTAATATTTTTTCAAATATTGTTTCTGACCCCCCCATTCTTTTCACCTTTATATATATTAGGCTCCTTGACGTTGTCTCACATCTTGCTGATACTCTCTTGTTTTTATTCCCCCAATCTTTTTTCTATGTTTCACTTTGAATAGTTTCTATTGCTTTGACTTCAAGTTCACTAATTTTTTCTTCTGCAATGTCTAACTTGTAACCCTAACCTTTAATAAAAAGCATTTGTGTAGAGAGATAAAAATAAAGATGGCAAGAGGTTAACCATTGTGAAATCTAGGTAGAAGATAGGTGGGTAATCATTACCCTATTCTTTCAACTTTCCAGTACGTTGGAAATTTCTCTTAATAAGGGATTGGGGGGCAGAGGAAGAATGAGTATTACCTCTCTATGAGAAACCGACCAGATCTTTCAGTCTGAGCGAAAGCTCGAAAAAGCTTATTACTCTAACTAGAGTTTCAAATTCCTTAAACGGTAAGTAGGAGAAAGAGACAGAGGACACCCCATGATGCAGTCAAAACAGTAAAGTTCAAGGTGACCCCTTTCCCCAAGATTATGTGAGGGAAAGCAAACCAGAAAACTCTCGGTGGCCACATGATTGCCTCATCTTAAAATCCTGAAGTACTTTTATCCAAAAGATGATGAGATCTGTCGACTGAGTAATTTTAAGGGGTTCACCTCACAGTAGTCTATTGTTAAAAGCCTATAGTGTGAAATTCACAGGGAGCAGAGGGGGACTCTTGTTCAGAGCCAATGTTTTATTTTCTTCAAATCCCTAGCAACTAGTACCAACAATATTGATGTGTCCAGAGACCAGGGAAAGGCCTCTTCGCTTCAACTCCTGGCTACGCCAACGCTCAGAGGATGGGTGAAGAAAAACTACGAGAGAAGGTCAGCGAGCCCTCTTCACCCCGTCACTGCCAGAGTAGGGGCTCTGAAGATCATCTAAGTGTAAAGGTTCTTCCTTTCCCCCTCAGCTGCCAAACAGGAGCAGCTTTGTTCCTACTGCCATTAAGGAAAGTTCACGAGGATCATCTGAAAGTGGATTAGAATTAGCTGGGAAGTCCCGAGCTCCCTCTAAACACAGTACAAGCAGCCTTCCCGCCCTTACCATTGTGACACTCCTAGCAGCTTATCCTTGTCATTGTGAATCTACGCTGACACAGGACATAAAAATAATACTGCTTGTCCCCAACAGCCATGGAGAAGGAAGATCTGCCAATGCCATTCATCCAGCAGACTAGTACAACCTACTTCCTGCTCCGGATGAGGCTGGACTAGATGCTCCCACAATTCTTCCCAGACTGAAGATTCTATGATTTGATGGCATCTTTTTTTTTTTTTTTTAATGGGAGTATAGTTGCTTTACAATGTTGTGTTAGTTTCTGGTGTACAGCAAAGTGAATCAGCCACATGTATACAGATATCCCCTCTTCCTTGGATTTCCTTCCCATTTAGGTCACCACAGAGCACTGAATAGAGTTCCCTGTGCCATACAGTCTGTTCTCATTAGTTATCTACTTTACGGATACGTCCGTAGTAGTGTATATCTGTCAGTCCCAATCTCCCAATCCATCACACCACAACCCTACCCCCACCGATCTGATGGCCTCTTGACACAGCATGATACCCGAAATCCTCAGAGCCTTGCACTATGAGTGGCTATAATCATTTCCTCTTTCCTCCTCAAAACAATCCTGAACAACAAGGTTCAGACAGGCAAGGACTGACTTTAAGACACAGGGGAAACACCACAGCAAGAGTAAGTCCTGAAAAGTTTCCAACTGCCAAGCCCCCCAGCCTAGAGACTGGAGGCTCATCACTGAGTGAAGGCTCAGGCTTGCTTTGGGATGATTTGAGGGTGGACCCTGGGAGCCACAAAATCGTAGACACTGCTCTGCTAGCCTCCCTTCCCTCCTGACTCTCAAACCTGCTGGCTTCTCTTCCTGTACCTGGCTGTAAATGTCTGTGTCTCTCAGGGGTGAACCCAGGCCCTCTTCTCACCCTGCACCGTCTCCTCTGTGATCTGACTCACTCTTTTTTTTTTTTTTAAATTTTATTTAATTTTTGGCTGCCTTGGGTCTTCACTGCTGCATGCAGGCTTTCTCTAATTCTGGCAAGTGGGGGCTACTCTTTGTTGCGGTGCGTGGGCTTCTCATTGCAGTGGCTTCTCTTGTTGCAGAGCATGGGCCCTAGGCACGTGGGCTTCAGTAGTTGTGGCTCATGGGCTTAGCTGCTCCACGGCATGTGGGATCTTCCTGGACCAGGGCTCGAACCCGTGTCCCCTGCATTGGCACGCGGATTCTTAACCACTGCGCCACCAGGGAAGCCCCCGACCCACTCTTGACTCTTTCCAACACCTGATGACGCCCCAACCCTAATCTCCATCCCAGACCTCCTGCACATCTGCCCTTAGACAGTCCATAGGCACCAGAAGCACAACGCTCGCAAAAGGAAACGTTCCCCAGCAAACCTGCTTCTGCTCCTTCTTTCATGTTTCAGTGAATGTTGCGGCCTTCCAATAGGTCGTCAAAGCCGGAAAAGTGGGAATCTTCCCCAACTCCTTCTCCTCACCCTCTGCATCCAATCAATCACCATAACCTGACACTTCTACCTCTGAAGACTCCTTCAAGTCACTTTACTTCTCGCCACCTGCCACTACTTCTCCATCCCCCCGCCACCACCTCCAGCCTGGACCACCACCATAGCTCCTAATTGAACCCTCCATCCAGCCTCCACACAGCAGCCAGAGGTCTTTCTAAGCCATGTCTCTCCCTGACTTAAAGCCTTCAGTGGTGTCCCAGTGCTCCTGGAATAGGGATAAAGTTCCTTCACAAGCACAGGGAAGCCCCGGGCACCTCTCCAACTTCTCTGTGCATACTCCCTTGGCCCCCAGCTCCAGCCAGCCTCCAGCCTTCTCATTTTCTTGCCAAGCCTGGGTATTTCTCTATGTGACTTACTGTCCCCCATGCCCCATCACCACCACCCTCCTCTTGGCCAGCTTCTCCACATCCTCCGAGTCTCCCTCAGCCTCCCTCAGTACCCAGGCCTTGTGGGGTGGGGCCTCCACCACGTGCTCCAACATCACCACACCATAGTGCCCCTCTCAGGGCACTTACGGCAATGTATTACCATTACCTGTCTGAATCTCACTAGGACCAGGTCTCCTTATACACCATTACATCTGCAGCTCCCGCACAGTTTCTCGCACATAGGAATGACCGCATAAACTTTGGCTAAATGAACAAAACCCTTGGTCCCAGAACCCACCAAAGCATGCTGAAATGGAAACAAGCCATAATGTATGGTCCTGGGTTTCTCTGGCATCTCAGAAGTCCTCCAAACAAGGAGTGACTGCTGGAGTCTCTGATTCAAACCCGTCTCTTCACAGCTAGGCTCCAATGATTTTTTAAAAAAATTGTTTGTTTTTCTCTACTTTTCTCCACATCTCTCTAAATTTTTTAGCTCCCAAGAATAAAATAGGCTCTCCTAGTGCAATAATTACTTAATATCTCATTTACTTCCTACGAGGTCAGCTGTTAGGCCAAATCATTAGTAGACATTTGAAGTAAAATACCATCAGCATATAAGAAACAGAAAGAAAGGAATATTGGAGATCTGCCCTGTGAGAGCTTGCAATTTGAGCCATTAGCAGTTATTCTTACTTTGGAGCCCCAAAGACATATATTAAGATCAGATCGGTGTATATCAGAAGCAAATTGCTTTGTTTTAACCAACGCAAACTTTCCCAAAGAGCAATGAGCGGGCAACAGCTGGCTGTTATCCGGTGATTACTAGATCCTGTGTCTATCAAAGCTATGAGCAATTTGTTTCCTCGACTCTGCTAAGGACTTACTCATAACCTTGAGCAGACAAACTTATCTCGGTAATTATATCTGTAAAGTGATAATAACTCCTTATAATGACTCATTGTTTTCTGAGCAATTTTTTTTGATTATTATTTAATGCAAGCCTTCAAAGAATTCTGTGATGCTGGGATTAGAATTTCCAATTGAAAAAGATGTTAACTAACATGTCCAGGTCACCCAGCCACTAGGGGTTGGAACTGGGACTGTCAGCTGGATGTTCTGACTTCTAGCCTAGAACTCTTTCCACTCCACAACACTGCTTCGCACTGACTTTTTTTTTTTTTAATTAAAAAAAAAAAAAAAAAGGGCTTCCCTGGTGGCGCAGTGGTTGAGAGTCCGCCTGCCGATGCAGGGGACACGGGTTCGTGCCCCGGTCCGGGAAGATCCCACATGCCGCGGAGCGGCTGGGCCCGTGAGCCATGGCCGCTGAGCCTGCGCATCCGGAGCCTGTGCTCTGCAACGGGAGAGGCCACAACAGTGAGAGGCCTGGTACCGCAAAAAAAAAAAAAAAAAAAAAAAAAAAAGCCTGGGGGGCTTCCCTGGTGGCGCAGTGGTTGAGAGTCTGCCTGCCGATGCAGGGGACACGGGTTCGTGCCCCGGTCAGGGAAGATCCCACATGCCGCGGAGCGGCTGGGCCCGTGAGCCATGGCTGCTGAGCCTGCGCGTCCGGAGCCTGTGCTCCGCAACGGGAGAGACCACAACAGTGAGAGGCCCGCGTACCGCAAAAATAATAATAATAATAATAATAATAATAATAATAAAAGCCTGGGGACAAAAAGCAAGTAAAACTCATACTTGCTGCAATTCAGATGAAGTCTTGACTATCTCGCCCTAACTTCAGTGCTAGCAACAGCCCTTCACAGGAGAAACCGATTGAAGTAATCAAATCAGAGGCTCGCCTTGGGGATTCTCCAAGCACGTCTCACAGAGGCAAGCCACAGGACTGGGGTTCACAATTTATAGCTGTTGAGTTGCCAGTGATAACTTCACAATTTGGCCTGACTACTCCACTAAAGAAAAGATTCTTCATTAGCAGCCAAACCCCTGTTTGTCTAAGAGGTGCTATGTGCCAAAAACACCAGAGGGAAAATCTTTTAGTGCATATTCAGAAAGCCCTCTTTGGATCCTGTGGTAGATATGCTCTCTTACATCTGATGGGTGACACATGGATGATCCCCGAGTCGCAAACTGCTTCTCATCGAAATTTTATCCCAAATTAAACTACTTATCACCCTATCATAAGAGTGACATTTAGTCCAAAACAAAGAAGACTGTGTTTAGAAATAAACGGCAAGAATACTGCATATTAAAAAACTACAGGGGGGCAGTGGAGAGGGGAGGGTGGGGAGCCTCTGGGATTCAACCAAAGTTGTACTCAAATGACAACTCATATCCTTAGATGCTTTTATTAGAAAAAAGTTAACCAAGCATTTGATTCAAGAAATTAGAATAAGAACACACACACACACACACCCCCCACAGAAGAAAGAAACTGAGTTTTTTAAAAGACAATTAAAATAGACAAATCACTACCAAGTATTTCCATGAAAATAATAATACTAACAGGGTAGAATGAGAAAAGAGATCACAACTACCGACACAGAAGATATTTTTTAAATTATACAAATCTAATTTAAAGTTAATAAATTTGAAAATTTTAGGTTGAAAGGCCTATTTTATACGAAAATATAAATTGCCAAAATTGATTCAAGAAGCTGAAGACTGAATAAATAAATCATAATTAAAAGACTGTCAAATATTTATCCTCTTCCCCCCCAAAAAGCAACAAATTCAAATAGTTTTATGGATAAATCATTCCTAACATTCAGGGAAAGGAATGCCCGTGTTATTTGATCTATTCTGGAACATGCAAAAAGATAAGAAACTTCCCAATTCAGTTAAGGAGAGACAAACTCTGATGCAGAAGATCTGAAAAAGACGGGAGAGAGGAATTACACACACACACACACACACACACACACACACACACACACACACACACATAAAATACATAGTATTCAGCTGTTCATTCCAAATATTTCTTCAGTGCCCACTGTGTACCAGCATTGTTCTAGGTGCTGGGGATACAGAAGTGAACAAAACAAAGACTATGCTCTCACGGAGCTTACATTTTGCTGGTGGAGACCAAGATTAAAAAAAAAAACAAAGAAAACAGTAAGTATGAAATGTCAGATTTGACATGGTGAGGGGGATGAGAAAGTAGGGGGAATTTCAATTTTATATAAAGTAGTCAGAGGAGACCTCACTGGTGAGGTGGCATTTGACCAGAGACCTAAAGGAATTAAGGGAACAAGCATGCAGATATCTGAAGGAAGAACATTTCAGACATAGGTAACAACAAAGGTTCCTGAGGTGGGAACATACTTGGAATGATCAAAGAACAACAAGAAGGCTCCAGTGCTAATGAATATAAACGTAAAAATAATAAGTAGAATTTAATAACACTGAAAAAGAATACTGCATGTCTAACAAGTAAGTTTATCTCAGAAATGCAATGAATGATTGCTCAATATTATAATGAATTAATTATATTACATTACTAGATTAAATAAGAAAAACTATATGATCGTTTCAAAAGAAACTAAACCAGTAGTTAAGCCTGGTTTTAAAAACAAAACAAAAACTCTTAGTAAGCTGGAACTAAAAGGAAGTAATTTGGATGTCAACTTCCTTAGGGAAGCTTTCTCTAACGTCCCCAGACCTACACCAGACTAGTGCCCTGTATCATTCCTTTGTAATTCTCATCACAATTATAACTAACAAATTATTTTTATTAACTGTAAGACTACCATATTAGAATCCTTTTGAAAAGTCAGGTGTTTCAAAAATATGATACTTTTAATTAATAAACTAGGAATGAAGATACAATGTGACCATTCAAAAACAATTTTTAAAATATAAATGAATTGTCTAAAAGGACACAGGATGAGAGTTATAACAAGAATAAGTAGTTTTTATTAAAAGTACACAGAAAAGGGCTTCCCTGGTGGCACAGTGGTTAAGAATCTGCCTGCCAATGAAGGGGACATCGGTTTGAGCCCTGGTCCAGGAAGATCCCACATGCCACGGAGCAACTAAGCCTGTGCACCACAACTACTGAGTCTGCACTCTAGAGCCCACATGCCACAACTACTGAAGCCCATGCACCTAGAGCCCGTGAGCCACAACTACTGAGCCCACATGCCTTGAGCCCGTGCTCTGCAACAAGAGGAGCCACCACAATGAGAAGCACGTGCACCACAACAAAGAGTAGCCTCCACTCGCCGTAACTAGAGAAAGCCCACGCACAGCAACGAAGACCCAATGCAGCCATAAATAAAAATAGAAATAAATAAATAAATAAATTTTTAAATAAATAAAAATGGGCAAAGGGTTTGTGTAGACATCTCTCCAAAGAATATATACAAATGGTCAATAAGCACATGAAAAAATGCTCAACATCACTAGCTGTTAAGGAAATGCAAATCAAAACCGCAATGGGATACTTCACACCCACTAGGATGGCTATAATCAAAAAGACAGATAACAAAAAGTGCTGGTAAGGATATTATGAAATAGGAGCCCTCATACACTGCTGGTGGGAATGTACAATGGTGCAGTCACTTTGGAAAACTGTTTGGCAGTTCCTCAGAAAGTTAATTACCATATGTCCCAGCAATCTATTCCTAGGCATCTAACCAAGAGAACTGAAAACACGTTTCAAAAATAATAAGTATAACATAAATTCCTCCAATCCATGAACATAGTATATCTCTGCATTTATTTAAGCTCTGCTAACTTTCATCAGTATTTTGTAACTTTCAGCACACAGATCTAGAACACATTCTTTTAGATTTACACCCAAGTATTTCATGGTTTTTGTTCTACTATAAATGATACTATTTTAGATTTCAATTTCTAATTGTTCATTGATAGTATATAGAAATACAATATATTTTTGTAAATTGACATTGTGTCCTGCAACCTCGCTAAACTATCTGCAATTCTCCTTATCATACAGTTGCTCCCTTATTTGTGAAGTTAAGAATTTTTATTTTCACATTGCAATACAGCAAAGAAACTAGAATATTAAAAATTTGTTAAAACATCAATTCTCCCCAAACCAATGTATAGATTCAAGACAATTCCAAACAGAATCCCAGAGGAATTTTTTAAATAGAAATTGACAAGCTCATTCTAAAATTTATATGGAAAAGCAAATGAACCAAAAGAAGCAAAACAATTTTGAAAAAGAAAAACAAAGCTGGAGGACTCACAATATCCGGTTTCCAGTCTTACTTTAAAGCTACAGTAATTGAGTCAGAATGAGTGTTAGTGAAAGCATACATATAGGTCAAGAAATAGAACAGGGAGTCCAAAAATAGACCCACCCAAACATGGTCAATTGATTCTCAACAAAGAATAAAAACAGTTCAATGGGGGAAAAGGATAGTCTTTTCAACAAATGGTGCTGGAACAAATAGACACTCACAAACAAAAAAATTTACATATATACAAAAATGAACTTTGATCATAGCTCACAATATATAAAATTAACTCAAAATGGATCAAAGACTAAATATAAAGCCTAAAACTATAAAACATCTAGATGAAAACACAGGAAAAAAAAACAGAAAATTTTTGTGAACTTGGGTTAGGCAGAGATTTCTTAGATAGGATACCAAAAGTACAATCCATAAAAGAAAAAATTGATAAATTGGACTTCATAAAAATTAAGAACTTCTGCTCTCTGAAAAATACTGTTGGGCTTCCCTGGTGGCGCAGTGGTTGAGAGTCCGCCTGCCGATGCAGGGGACGCGGGTTCGTGCCCCAGTCCGGGAAGATCCCACATGTTGCGGAGCGTCTGGGCCCGTGAGCCATGGCCGCTGAGCCTGTGCGTCCGGAGCCTGTGCTCCGCAACGGGAGAGGCCACAACAGTGAGAGGCCCGCGTACCGCAAAAAAAAAAAAAAAAAAAAATACTGTTAATAGAATGAAAAGACAAGTCACAAACTGTGAAAAAATATTTGTAACTCACATATCTGATGAAAGAAATGTACCCAGAATACATAAAGACCTATCAAAACTAAAATAATAAGAAAACAGACAACCCAATAAAAAATATGCAAAAGATTTGGACATTTCACCAAAGAAGATACACAGATGGCAAATAAACACATGAAAAAATGCTTAACACTATTAGTCATTAGGAAAATGCAAATTAAAATCATAAGACACCACTACCTCTGAGAATGGCTAAAATTTTTTAAACTGACAATACCAAGGACTAACAAGGATGCTGGTGAAAAACGTAAAACGGTATAGCCACTCTGGAAAACAATTTGACAGTTTCTTATAAAGTTAAACACACACTTATCATACAACCCATTAATCCCACTCCTAGGTATTTACATATCCAAGTGATATGTTCACACAAAACCTGTGACTGCTTCTAGAAGCGTTATAGAAGCATTTGCAATTGCCCAGAAAGTGAATAACTCAAATGCCCTTTAGCTGGGGAATGGAGAAACTGTAGTACATTCGTACAACAGAAGAGTAGTTGGCAATGAGAAGGGACAAACTACAGATATATGCAACATGGATGACTGTCAAATGCATTATGCTAATTTAAAGAAGGCACATTCAAAAAGCTACATACTGTATGATTCCATTGATAATGACATTCTGGAAAAGGCAAACATATAGGAACAGAAAACAGTTCAGTGGTTGCCAGGCCTGGGGGTGGGAGGGCAGGATGACCATAAAGGGGCTGTACAAGGGAATCTGGGGGATGATGACCTGTTCTGTATTTTGATTATGGTAGTGACTATATGACTGTATGTAATGGCTGAAATTTGAAGAACTGTTCACTAAAAAGGGTAAATTTTACTTATGCAAATTATACCTTAATTTAGAAATGAAAAAATGCAACATGTATTTAATATATTTCAAAATATAACACTTAAATTATCTGTATGCTAACCAAAGTTTCTTTACAAAAAAAGTGTAAGAATGAATGAAAACTGCTTCAATGTAGGTGTCCTCTCAACTTCTAAAACATCCTATGACCCAGGACTCCATCTGAAAAAGCTATGTAATATATTTAATACACAAATTGAAACTACATTCTTTTCCAAAAGAATGTGATTCTTATAAACTAACATGAGGAGAAATTGCTAACAGCGAGGAAACAAGAAAAACAGTACATTTTGTAATCCTTGCATCTTTGAAACACACTGACAAAACTTCAGGGAACGAGTAAATTTTGGATTACAACATGGATTTACATAATTGAAACATCATCCATTAACATAAACTAGATAAAACAATGTCTCGAAAAAAATGAAATTTTCGAGATTGAGACTGAGATATATACACTAATATGTATAAAATGGATAACTAGGGCCTCCCTGGTGGTGCAGTGGTTGGGAGTCCGCCTGCCGATGCAGGGGACACAGGTTCGTGCCCTGGTCCGGGAAGATCCCACATGCCGCTGAGTGGCTGGGCCGGTGAGCCATGGCCGCTGGGCCTGCGCGTCCGGAGCCTGTGCTCCGCAACGGGAGAGGCCACAACAGTAAGAGGCCCACGTACCGGAAAAAAAAAAAAAAAACTAATAAGAACCTGCATAAAAAAATAAGTGAAATTCTAAAATTTAAAATAAATGAAAATTGATGACTAATAAGAACCTGCTGTATAAAAAAATAAATAAAATAAAATTCAAAAATTATTTTTAAAAAATGAAATTCTCGGGCTTCCCTGGTGGCGCAGTGGTTGAGAGTCCGCCTGCCGATGCAGGGGACACGGGTTCGTGCCCTGGTCCGGGAAGATCCCACATGCCGCGGAGTGGCTGGGCCGGTGAGCCATGGCCGCTGGGCCTGCGCGTCCGGAGCCTGTGCTCCGCAACGGGAGAGGCCACAACAGTAAGAGGCCCATGTACCGAAAAAAATAAATAAATAAATAAAAAATAAATGAAATTCTCCTTTCTCTTACAATCTCTTTGCAAAGTCAACAGCAGAAAAAAAAAAGAAAGAAAAAAAACTACATTTTATAGAAAGAAAAGAAAAAATAAGTGAAGAAATGAGTAGAACTGGAAACAGAAGTTGGGTCAGGTTACAAATCATCCATATATTCTTCAGGTCTATTCTTCCATTTTCCAGCTCATTTGTACCTCGTTCAAGAAGTTTACCGAAGACTCCACTTTCTCCCCCAAAACCCTGGCCCCCCAGGAAAGAAGTATTCTATCTCTTCTTGAAATCCTCTAACATTTGTACTGAACCTCTTTGTTGATCTTTTCATAATGATAATATTGACTGAATTTACTGTGTGTCAAGAACTGTATCAGACGCTATACCTGCATTACCTCATTTAATACTCATAGAACCACATAAGGTAGGTGCTATTATTACCCATTTTATAGATGAAGAAATTGAAGCACAAAAGGGTTCCATTATTTACCAAAGTCACACAGCTAATAGTGGTAGATCAGAATTTTATCCCAGCTAGTTCAAATCCAGAGCCCATTCTCTGAATCGCTATACATAAAGATTAAGTCATTCATCCAACATTTAAGCACTAACTCTCACACTAAAGACAGACTTAACAGAAAAACAAATATCGTATCTTAACGCACATATGTGGAATCTAGGAATCTAGGAAAATGGTACAGATGAACCTGTTTGCAAGGCAGAAATAGAGACACAGATGTAGAGAACAAACATATGGACACCAAGGGGGGAAAGGCGGGGGCGGGATGAATTGGGAGATTGAGATTGACATATATATACTAATATGTATAAAATAGATAACTAATGAGAACCTGCTGTATACCACAGGGAACTCTACTCAATGCTCTGTGGTGGCCTAAATGGGAAGAAAAAAGAGGGGATATATATGCATATAGCTGATTCACTTCACTGTACAGCAGAAACTAACACAACATTGTTAAGCAACTATACCCCAATTTAAAAAAGAAGAAAAAGAAAAAAAAGGAGTATACATATTCAAAAAAAAAAACAAACAAACCAGACAGACTTAAGAATAAGATGAGGTCCTACTCTCCCATGAAAGAGCTTCTGGTCTAGTTGGAGACCAACACAAAGAAGTGCAATACACTGGTTATACCTTAAGTATGTCAGGGGAGTGACAGGGAGGGCATCTCAGGATTGTCTGTGTCTGTCATAAGAGTGTGACACTGTGCCACATTTTAGTGTCCCTGTATTCCCCCATAATTCCTACCAGGCTCTGAACAAACCTTTGTTGAATGAACAGCTAACACCCATCTCCTCTACTTTTGTTGTGTCTGTACCTACCGCCACTCTAAAACTCAACTTAGAAAGATGTGACAGGAAGCCAAAAACTACATTTACCTTCCTCTCAATCATATCCTTAAGAACACTGATTCATTCCATGAATATTTATTGACTACCAACTATGACCAGCCACTGTTTTTGGTATGGGATACAGGGATGAACATATCAGATAAAGACCATTCTCTCCCGGAAGCAACATTCAAGTGGATGAAACAATCAAACAAGTACCAAAAAACAAAAACAAACAGACAAAAAACCCACCAACCAAAAAAACAAAAAATGAAACAATATCATTTCAGATCATTTTAAGTGCTATGAAGAAAATAAAATTAGGGAATATGATAAACAGTGACTATGAGGTGTTAATTTAGACCGGGAAGACCAGGCTGTGAAGATGACATTTAAACCGGTGCGTGTTGGTTAAAAAACATCTTTGTTTTACTCCTATTTTTAGAGGAAAAAGGCAAAGCTAGAAACCCCATCTGAAATTAGGAGTCAGAATTAACAGAATTCTTTGTGTCACTGACAAAGAATTGCAAAAATATTTTTTCTAAAATTTATACCTAACTCAATTGTTATAGAAGTAGAATGCTGTTCACACATTCACCAACTTTATGTAAAATTGGTTTGGTTTTATTTTTGTAAACAGTGGCTTTGCTTTATTTCAGAAGATAAATTTTGACCATATTGCATATTAATTTTTTTTTTTTTGATACTTGCTTCTAAAAGTTGGGGGGAGCTACCTGCATGAACAAGGGTCACGGCAAAAGGATGCAAAAACGTGATTTCTGTAACACCTGTTTTTGGGATTTTGTTTTAAAAAGCACCTTATTCAAATATAACATTTAAAAGAATGTAACATAACAATCCACATTTCACACCCTTTAAAAAGCATACTGGAAGGAAATAGTATATCTAGAACAATGAAGAAAGTTATTTTTTACTAATGCTGCAAGGAAATGGACACCAGGTTTTTGAAAAATTAATTAACACTGATTTTGGCAACTCATTTAACTGCTCTGAGCCTCCATTTCTTTCCCAAGGGTAAAATGAGCGTGTTGACATTAAAGGATCCCTATGGGTCCTTCCAGCCCTAAACGCTTCGATTGGCCTTTAAAAATAGAAGGTATGTGATTCAGAACCTTTACCGCATGGGGAAGGCAGGTGATAATTATCGTGGACACTTTTTTAAAAACTTGCTCATTTGGGGGTTCAGTTTTTACAACAATTTTCTTCTGGTGTAATAGGTCAGATAAGGTTGTACAATGGGGAATATTTTCTATATACCAACGAAAGGAATAAGGAAGAAGAAACAATTATGATGCCTCAAAAGGACCATTACAGTCAAAAACATTTGACAACCAGAGAGAGAGCGAGCGAGAGGAATTGCTCTAATATGACAGAATCATTGGAAAGGAAACTAATTTCCACCATTTTTATTCTATTTCCTTTCTTATCCTCTCCCACAAAGTCCACTTTTAATTCTCTCAATTCCAAAAGAGGTAGCGAAAGTTACAGCAATCCTCTCACATTTTCTGTTAAAGAAACAGCCGAAATATTGAAGAGGCACTATTTGCCCACACAGATCATCAAGCTTATTTAGCACTGGGGACGCCGTTTTCCAAATATCACCACCGTCAGAGCTCACTCCGCTGCAGCCCACACGCTCCACCATCCATTTTTTAAAATCCATTTACGTTGAGCCTTTCATCCAAACCCAAGAACAACCATTTCCTCCCTGCAACAGTGGCTGGAACTGCCCGAAACCAAGCATCGGCTGAGTCCTGCGAACAGGGAGACTGCAGACTGCGGTGCTGGGCAGGGCCACTCCTCCCGCGCACACTAAAGCCTTCTTCGTCTCCCGGGTGATTTAAGACACTTCAGGACCCTGATAAGACCCCGCCCTTGAAGCAAAGACCCAGGATCGGGAGGAGGAGAGAGGCGGCCTCAGCCCAGCAGAGCCAAGCCTTTGGAAAACAGGCTTCTCTCCAGCTGCCAGGAGTGGCCCAGGCTGGGCGAGTGGCGCGTCTGAGCCAGGGCGCGCGGAGCCGCTCCCAGGTGGGTCTCTGCAGCCGGGGACCGCGGCTCCGGCTCCCGGGAGGAAGGAGGAAGGGGGAGGAGGACGCAGGCCGGGATCTCGCTCGTCACGACTCACGAAGGAGGGTGGAAAAGAGGGAGGGACTGGAGAACGGGAAAAGGAGTGGAATCAAGGAGCTTAGGGAATAAAGGCGAGGAAAAGGAGAGAGGAAATGAGGGGAAGGTACTGGGAGTGAAGAATGGGGGTGCAGGGGAGGATAATGGGCTGCAGGGGGTAAAGGCGAGGTGAAGGGGGAGGGATGGGGTGCCAGGAGTGAAGGAGGAGGGATGGAGCGATGGGGGTGGAGGGAGATGGAGGTAAAGAGGGAAGAGAGGGATAGGGCGAAGAGGGGAGGGGTGGGATGAAGGGTAAGGGATGGAGCAAAGGTGGGGGGGCGGAAGGGGAAGGAATGCGGGAAGAGAAGAGCTGGGGAAGAAGGGAAGAGGACGCGGGCCGCAGGAGGCCGGGAGGGACTTCCCTCCGAGGAGGGCGGCGCCGGAATAACGGGACCCTCCCAGCCAGAAGCCCCGGGCCGAGCGGGGCGAGAGGCCAGCGCGGAGGCCGCGGCGCTGCGGGCAGGTACGGCGCCCGGCTTTTCCCGGGCAGCCGTAGCCGCCGCCTGCGGGGAGGACCCCGACTCCACTTACTCTCTCCGACCACCGCTTTGAGGCCAATGGGGGCCATCGCGCTGCGCGAGTCTCTGGGCTCCGAGCCTCCTCACGCGACGCCGGCGGACACCGGCACCTCCTAGGGTCGGCGCGCTCTGCTAGCTGCAGCCCGCCGCCCTGCAGCCGCGCTCGGGATCGACTGACGCGCGGACTCGGCGCGGGGGCGCGGCGCGAGCCAGAGCGAGGCTGCCGACCCGCCGGCGCGCGCGGGGGGGCGGGGCCGGACGGGGGCGGGGTCTCGCGCCAGCCGTTAGCGTCACCCGCTCGCCTCCGCCAATCACACTGCGGCCCGGAGGCTCGGCCCCGCCCGCCGAGATGCGGCTGGAAGCGAGGAGGTCCCTGGCTGGTGGGAGAGCCACGCCCTTCCCCTAATCTCACGCGCCGCGCGCGGCCGGGACACCGCGCGCTCCCGGGGCGCCGGGTCCAAGAATCTTCTCCGCAGCCTCCGCACCTGAATCCCTGGCCTCAGGCTACCGACGCATTCCATCTTCCTGAAACGCCGCTGTGGTCTGTCTTACCTCTTTCTGGGAACCTTACATCCACCCCTCACCCTCCCCACACCCCCGCCCACAAAAGGAACTCAGAAGCTAGATCTTATTACTAGTACCCACTCCCCAAAACGTAAGGTTTATCGACACTATCTCTATCTCTTTGGGTACCCATATCCATAAATCCACCATTCACTGAGCTCTTACATGCATCATCTCATTAAATCCTCGCAATAATTGGACATTATTTTTAATCTCCATTTTCAGATGAAAAAAATAGGCTCAGAAACTGAGTACTAGATTTGCTCTCAGGTTGTGTTTCATTCATTAGCAAATATTTATTGTTCTCTCACTACTATACGTAAGCCGCTGTTCTAGGCGTTGGAGCTCCAGCCATGTACAAGGCAGACACCGATCCTAGTCTTTGGGCAACAAAAGTCTAGAAATATTTAGGTCCCAAATCGAATAGGAATATGCTGTGTGATGACTCTTGTCAGTATCTCCTTCCTGGAGTCCACATTTACCAAAGTGGTCCCAGGTCAGTTTTTGCTCGATTTAGTTGACAGGGGAGATTGCTTTTGAAATATGGGACAGGGCTCCCCTCTGGCTTCAAAGAAAAATGAGTTGAGCCAATTTAAAGTCAAAAAGGACAAGAGAACTGGTAGTCACAAAATCAATGAATACTCATTAAATTTTTGGAACAGCTCTGTGAGCTAGCTCCTTTATATTATTAATAAATATAATATTTTACAGATGGGGAAACAGACTCAGAGAAGATAAGTGCCTTGCTAGTAAGTGATAAAGATCTAATTTTAGAATCTGAATTCTGAACCATTATTTTATACTGAGCAACAACTAAAGAAGTTGAGGCCTAAAGGAGGACTTTCCTAAGGTCACACAGTGAACACTGGCCAAGCCAGGATGAGGGGCCACATGTCCTAGTTCAGCCACCAGCCCCAGGGCATGAAGATTTGACCATTTTCTCATCCTCAGTTCAGTCTACCCTAACAGAACCTTCATATGGCTTCCCAGAGAGGGAAAGTGTTCACCTGTCATCTCTTCATGTCTGGGCTCTGCCTTTTACCCAAGGAAGGTACTGATAGCCTTGGGTTGCATTTGGAAAAGGAGGAGATAGTTTGTAAATGTGAGGGGAACTAGAATGCACTTGTGATGCCACATGCTCCCTCCTTGACCCTCTGGCACGTGTCAATAGAGACTACCCTCAAGGAGCCAGTATTCTAGCTGAGGAAACAGACAGGAATCAAGGAGTTACTGTTCTAATAAGTGCTGAAGCAGAAGGACAGAGGGTTCTGAGAGCAAATGACAGAGCACCTGACCCAGTGGACCAGGTAGGGTGCAGTCAGGGCAGGCTTCCTGAGATTAGTAAAAGGTAGCAAGAGGGGATGGGGAGAGTGTCCTAGGCGGATATACAGAAGGTGTCAGAAAGGAGTTTGACTTTTCCAGGAACAGAGAGGGACCAGTGTGACCAGAGGGAAGAGAGCCTGAGGAACAGAGTAGGAAAGAAGCTGCTAGAGGTAGGCCTTGCTGCAGAACTCCAGGACTTTGGGGTGGCCTGGAACCTGCTGGAGACCTCCTCAAAGGCCACAGAAAATAAAACATAGCAGCTCCTTATTTTCTGCGGAAGGATAAAAAAAGAAATTCTTTCCTGTGGATGTGTACCTGAGATGTTTAATAGGGATGGCAAAAATCAGAACAGATGTTGTTTTAAATAGGATGGTTGAAAAAGTGAGTAGGGTGACAGACTGTGAACTCACTCAGGAACCCCTGACTCAGGAGTGTCGGATTGGAATCTCTCTGGATGTAGAATGCAAGACCTGTTCCAAGACCTCTTGACATCTCTGAGCCTTGATTTCTCCATCTGTGAAACAGGGACAATAAAACTTCCAGGCTTCTCTAGAAGGGTGCCTCTGAGGACCCAGGGTGATGACCTGCAGGATAAGATAAAATCCTCGCTCAGTCATCACACAGCACTATCCTTTGCACTGTATTCTTTATATGCAGTACGTTTGATACCCGCCAGGCACCACACAAAGGGCTCTCATGAATTTTCATCGAATTCTCACTATGGCCCCACAAGGTCGGAGCTTTTTTTAAAAAATTATTTATTTATTATTTTTGGCTGCATTGGGTCTTTGTTTCTGCGCGCGGCTTTCTCTAGTTGCGGCGAGCGGGGACTACTCTACATTGTGGTTGCGTGGGCTTCTCATTGCGGTGACCTCTCTTATTGTGGAGCTCAGGCTCTGGGTGCGCAGGCTTCAGTACTTGTGGCTCGTGGGCTCTAGAGCGCAGGTTCAGTAGTTGTGGCACAGGGGTTTAGTTGCTCCGCAGCATGTGGGATCTTCCCAGACCAGGGCTCGAACCGGTGTCCCCTGCATTGGCAGGTGGATTCTTAACCACTGTGCCACCAAGGAAGCCCCCGGTGCTATTATTATTACATTTTCCAGGGGCACAGGGAGGTCAAGTCACTTGCCCAAGGTCACACGGCTCTAAGAGCAGACCTGGGACTTGCGCTCCGACTTCCTGATGCTCAGAGGAGAACGTCCAGCGCCCAGGTGCAGCCGCAGTGCCCTGACCTAAGGACAGGTTTAGATGTGTGGACCTCTTGCTGGGAGCGTATCAGCAACGGGAACCGAACCTCTTGGGAGTCGGGGCTCAGGCGGGTCCACTAACCCTTGCTCCTGTCCAGCCTGAGGGGGTCGGGTGGTGGGGCTGTGGCCCCTGGATGCGCCGGTTTGGTCCGCGGCCCCGCCCGCCCGCTGGGCAGGTGCGCTTGTAGCTGCGCATGCGCGGCCTGCAGCCTCTGCAGAACCCGGGTGCCGGCCAACCTCTGGGGGTGGGAAGAATCCTGTGATTTACGCTTATGTCACGTGACGGCGGCGAGCTTGCTTGCGGCTTGGCCGCTGCGCCAGGAGCCCGGCAGGTGGGAGACGGATGCAGAACAGAGAGGGGAGAAGCTAGGGGGTCAGGGAATAGAGACAGGGAGCCGCATGGAGGGACCGAGAACGGGGGTGGGGGGCGTGCGGGGAGAGAGAGACAAACAACCCAGAGTAGGCAACTGGGCGGAGCAGGGAGAGACGGAAGAAACCGAGTACCGTGGCCTCCACCAGCCCTGATAGCGCGGACCAACTGACTTGGGCCCCCCACGTACAGGGGCCTGTTGGAGAGCCCTGGGTCCAGAGTCTGGGCCTCTTCTCCGACAGTCTCGGGCTTGCACCTGCCTCCCTTCTGCTTTTAAGCTGCATCATCAGCTGCATTTTTTCATGTTCACCCCCACCCCCACCTCCTGGTCTCTGGGCTTTTAGATTCTGCTGCATTCTTTTAGAAGAAGTTTCTAATGAATTCAAGATAATGTTAATAAGGTTCTTTACCTAGTACCGGGAACCTATTAAGGACCCAATAAATGTTAGCTATTAATATCATTAAAAATGGCATAACGAGTCTGAATACATCAGTGCTGAATACAGTTACAGAGCGTTCAGTCGGTTTCCTGTTTTTTTGCTGCTGTAGTTCACAGGCAGAGAATGAAAATGTAATTGTCTCCAGCGCAGCCACCCACTACCCGCCACACCTACAAAGAGCGGCAGGGCCTGGAGTGCTTCAGGTTGGTACATCCTTGCCGGAAAGAGTGAGTTAACAGTTTTTTGTGTTTGAGGTCGGAATACAATATGAAAAAGGCTTTGTTTTCAAAAGCGTAGGCTAGGTTCTCAAACTCAAAGGAGTGTAGGGGCCAGACAGATGTAACACTACAGATGTGGCCAACGGCAAAGCACGTGCCTTGCGGGGAGTCAGGGCGGGGGGCAGTCCTTACTCAGCTCCAACCACTGGTTTACATGCAACGACCAAGGATCTTGATTGTAAACATTTCGGCATCCCCCAGTAAGTCGAAGTGTTGCAATGGATTAAAAAAAAATGTAGGGCTTCCCTGGTGGTGCAGTGATTGGGAATCCACCTGCTGGTGCAGAGGACACGGGTTTGAGCCCTGGGCCGCGAGGATCCCACGGGCCGCAGAGCAGCTGGGCCCGTGCACCGCAGCTGCTGAGCCTGTGCTCTAGAGCCCGCGAGCCACAACTACTGAGCCCATGTGCCACAACTATTGAGGGCCGCACTCGTGGAGCCTGTGTTCCACAACAAGAAAGTCCACCTTAATGAGACGCCTGTGCACCGTAGGGAGAGGCAGTCCCCGCTTGCTGCAGCTAAAAAGAGAGCCCGCGTGCAGCAGTGGGAACCCAACGCAGCCAAAAATAAATAAATAAGTTTATAAAAAAAGAAATTTAATAACACCACACTGGCTAAACAAAACACATCTGAGGGCCACGTCCAGTCCCCAGGTTACCTGCATGTAAACTCTGGGAGATTAATGCCTCTTCTGGAAGGTGGAGGTTGATTCCCCCAAGGCGCAGGTTCTGAGTAGCACTGATGTCTCTCCCATGCACATGGAGTCCTGGAGCGCTCAGGGCTTTGGACAGGGGTGGTGGTGTGAATGCCTGGGCACCAAGCACTAGGACCTTCCCCCGTGGCCCTGAGAGCCAGGAATGAGTCCCTCTGCTTAGCGTGGCTCTGGGGGAGCAGATTAGAGCCAACCACTTTTGAATGGACTGGTGAGCACTATGGTGGCAGCCTCTGAGGATAGCTGTTGTGGACAGCTCAGTTTTGCCTGGACTGTGAATGTCCCATAGTCCTGATCCAGCCCAGGAACAAGGACAGAGCCACACAAAAATACCATCCAAGTGAAGTTTAGCAACCTCAGACAGTGGGGGCTTCAAGCGAGTTTTTTTTTTTTTTTTTTTTTTTCCGTACGCGGGCCTCTCACTGTTGTGATTCTCCCGTCGCGGAGCACAGGCTCTGGACGCGCAGGTTCAGCGGCCATGGCTCACGGGCCCAGCTGCTCCGCGGCATGTGGGATCTTCCCGGACCAGGGCACGAACCCGCGTCCCCTGCATCGGCAGGCGGACTCTCAACCACTGCGCCACCAGGGAAGCCCAAGCGAGTTTTATTTAATTTAGAGAAATAAAGAAATATGACATTGTTTACACCTTGGGTATCAGAGAACAATTCATGCCTTTTATGTGTTAAATTGCCATGGGATCCCAGGGGAAGAAGTTTTCATTACAACTGGAGAAATAATTTGGTTTAGATGTGGTTTGTTTTTGGCCAGTGGGGCCAGAAAGCTTCATGGAAGAGGTGGCATTTGAGCTGAGCCTGCAGGCTGAGAAGAGAGAGAAGATCAAATCCAACCAAAGAAAAGAAAATAAGCCCACGGTTAAACTGTGTGCGAGGCACCCTGGGGTGCCACAGCAAATAGAAACACAGTGGAGTATTTTAAATTTTGGAGAGAAACACAATGATGCTTATCATCTGTTGGACACTGTGGAACCTACTAGCTGGAAGTAGTTCACAGTTTCAACATTAGACTGCTACATTTCTTTCTATGATGTACATGTCTTTGAAGCTGCGTTCTCAGCAATTGATGTGGGAGAAGAAAATAACTCATGAAAATCAATGTGGAACAGGAGACCGAGGGTGTTAATGTCTGATGTGGTGGATTCTAAGGTCTGAGAAGGTGCACATATCTTATTAGTAAGGAGTGGTGGTTATTTTCAATTTATGAGTACTGTTTTTTCAAATGGCTACTAAGTTGTTAGGATATAACAGAAGTTGTTTGGTCCTGACTACTTCATAAACAGAGCTATTAGGTATTTCTTTGGGTCTGGGATGCTATGAAAACATACTGAGACACAAAGGCTGCCACGTTTGGAAACCTCTGGCATAGGCAAAGTGTGAATTCATTAATTCAGCAATATTTATTAAGCACCTACTGTGTGCCAGGCACGGTCCTAGGCATTGCAGATACAGCAATGAACAAAAGAGAAAACTCCCTGTAGATACGAAACTGATATTCTAGAGGAGGAAACACCATAAATACGTAAATAGTAAATTATATAGTATGTTAAAAAGGTGATAAATGCTATGATGATAAAAATAGAGTAGGGTGATCAGGGTTACCTGATCAGACTAAGAACCATGGAAGGGATTAGAAAGATAAGTAAGGTGATTGCATGCAGGATTAGGCTTGGGTAGGGGTTGGAGAGAGATAGTTTGCATTTTAAAGGGGATAGGCAGGTTAGACTTCATTGAGAAAACGTTGGATATGAGTTCAAAGTCAGGAGTCAGCTCTGGGCATCCCTGTCAGCACATACAATGTGATGACTCCAGGAAGAGTGACTCACATGACCCAGGGGGTTAGGGATTGGTCATGTAAAGGACACTGGGAAGAACTCCAGTTTAAGGCTGAGTGAAGGGAGCAGAGACCAGAAGGAGGCAGAAAGGAAATGGTCAGAGAGGTACAGTGTGAGCCAGGAGTGCAGAAAGACGGCATAGCTAACAACACCTCATGCCCCAGGGCTCTGACTAAAAATAAAAAACATCGGTGGGTCTGGTCGTTGAGAGGTCACTGGTGACCTGGGCAAAAGTCAGAGTGCAGACAGGGAAGGACTGACTGAGAGGAGAGGGGGGCTATTCTCCAAACTTCTCCAAAAATATGGATTTATCTTTCTGCAAGAAAGACAACAAAGAGGAAGAGAAAGGCTGGATGACCCACAGGGGATCAGAATCAAGCGAACTTTTTTGAATAGGGGGAAATCTCTCTCTCTCATTTTTAAATGAAACTTTAAAAAAACACAGAAAAGTAATAAAGCAAATTCCCGTATACTCCTTCTCCAAGAGTAAAGAACAGTAAAGAACAGGATTTTGTTTTAGAAAAATAGATCTGATTATATCAGGCGGATTCTTTTTCCTCCTGAAACCCCACTAAAATACTAGCAGGGGAATTCTTAAAAAGTTTAAATCCACGAGGACACAAAGAACAGGAAGAGAGGCAACGGGAGATGAGAGATAGTGACAAAACTTTGGAAGATGAACAGCACATGGTTGAGGGTTGATGAGTGAACAGAGAAAAGGAGGTGGAAATATGAACCTCCAGAAGGAGACTAGCCACTCAACCACGGAACCTTGGAAAAGTTCAGGAATCATTGGTACCAGGTACTTCCAGAGGTGGGAGTGAAAGGATGGGCTGAAAACAAAAGACTGGTAAAGAAAAGGATGAGTCAGACCACCAGATCCCCTCCACCACCCTGCCTAGTCAGGTGACAACCCCTCCCCAGCAGAATGGTAAACAATGATGATGGTGACGATGATGGTGACATGGTGATGGAAGCAAGTATATATGGGGCATACTGTGTGTCAAGCACTCTTCCAAGCTCTTCACATATATCAGTTCATTTAACCCTAACAGTCACCTGTGAGGTATTTACTATTATTATCTCCATTTTACACACGAGGAAACTGAGCCATTTGTCCAAGGTCACACAGCCAATAAGTGATAGGGCCAGGATTCAAACCCTGGCATGTGGGAGGTAAGGATAGACAGTAGAAGCCAGTGAGTACTCCTGTGGTTTGGACTCCATTTGTGTCTCCATGAGAAGCCATGAGGATGGGGATGGGAGGGGAAGAATATAACTGAGATGAATAAAAGTAGCACCACCCCCTCGGCACCCTGATGTGCCAAGTGCTTCACGCACAATATCTCTTTTAATCCCCTCCTCAAATCCTATGAAGTACGTATGATGATTTATATCCATCTTATAAGATGAGGAAACTGACACGTAATGCATTCTGGGGCACATAGTCAATTTCTGGGCAAACCAGGATTAAATTAAAGCCAGGTATGTCTGAGCCCAAAGCCTGAGCTCTTAACCACAGAGCTCTGTTCATCTCTAGATTTCAGAGCCTTTTTGAGCCAGCCATGAAAGTATACACTATGAGTCCATGCATATGAGGTTTCAGGAACAGTCTAATCTATGACAATAGAAATCAGGATAACAACTATCTCTTGGAGGTGGAGAGCAAAGAGCATTGACTGGGAAGAGAGATGTGGGAGGCCCTGGGTCTCTGGAAATAATCTGTGTCTTGATCTGGGTGGTAGTAACATGGGTGCATATTTATGTAAAAACCCACCGAGCTGCTCACTTAATTATGTCGTTTATTGGATGTTACACTTCATGTTTTTAAAAAAGGCTTCCTGGAGGACATGGCATTTGAAGTGAAACTGGAAAGCAGGACTTCCCTGGTGGCATAGCGGTTAAGAATCCGCCTGCCAACGCAGGGGACACGGGTTCGAGCCCTGGTCCAGGAAGATCCCACATGCCGCGGAGCAGCTAAGCCCGTGTGCCACAGCTACTGAGCCTGTGCTCTAGAGCCCGCAAGCCACAACTACTGAGCCCACGTGCTACAGCTACTGAAGCCTGTGTGCCTAGAGCCCATGCTCCGCAACAAGAGAAGCCACCGCAATGAGAAGCCCGCGCACCACAACGAAGAGTAGCTCCTGCTCGCCACAACTAGAGAAAGCCTGCGCGCAGCAACAAAGACGCAATGCAACCAAAAATAAATAAATAAATTTATAAAAATTAAAAAAAAAAAAACAGAAAACTGGAAAGCAGTTTAGACGATTATTATAATCATATATAAAATGCTTACCATTTATCAGGCATGCCACTTATTGAGTGCTTATGATATGTTAGACACTGTGCTAAGTGCTATACATATTATTTTATTTAATCTTTACAGTGGTCCTGAGGAGGTAAATATCCTGCCCATTTTACAGATGAGACATCTGAGGTTTCAAGAATGCAGTGACTTGCCTGGATCACACAGGAAGTGGCTTAGCCAGCCCAGGTTTGTCTTGTCAACAAAAATTCAATTAACAATCAAAAAGGAAAAAGAGAATTTTGTTCAAGCCAAACTGAGGGTTGTAACCCAAGAGAGAGACTCTCAGCAGCTCTGAGAACCATTCCACCTGTTAGAAGTCAAAGGCACAGTCATATACATTTCTAAGACAAAGGATCATACATCAAAATGACATACTGACATTTTACATGAAGTTCATCAAAGGCGTGTAGTTCAGGTAAGCACAAAGTGAGCAGGAGGTCACCATGACCCCTTAAAGAGTTGGGAAAGAATGCCAGTCTTCTAAGAAGTCACATTGCTGGCATCAGAAGAGAAGAAAAAAAAATGATCTCCACAGTCAAGTAGGCACTCCCATCTTTGAGGAGGTCTGGTTAATGCAAAATGCAGATGCACACTGCACACTGCAGGGGAGGGAGGAGGCCCAAACTGACAGAGAGAGAATTTTAAGTTAAAATTTTCTTGTCCTGCCTTAAAATGTAAATTTTATTTAATCAGCCTGACCCCCAAGTCTAAGCTCTTGGGACCACCTGCTCCCACCTCTCCGGCTCCATGGAGGTGGTGGGACTTGGGTTACAGAGGATGAAGGAGGAGAAACCAGAGATGGCTCTGAGCAGAGGTGGAGGGTGCATGGCTCCTTGCAAAGCTCTGTAATTAATTTTGTTTTTGTAATTTTGTTTTATTTTATTTTATTTTATTTTTTTGACCGCGCTGCACCGCATACAGGATCCTAGTTCCCGGACCAGGGATAGAACCGCACCCCCTGCAGTGGAAGCATGGAGTCTTAACTACTGGGCCGCCAGGGAAGTCCCTGTTTTACTATTCTTAAAGAGAGCCCCCCATATGGTCAAAGCTTCAGGCGCTGGCTCAGAGGGTGTCTGGGAGAACAGTTGCCCCATCATTAGATTGCAGAGTGTCACTTAGCAATACCTTAACCCCCATCCCAGCTCCTGACAGGGTGCCCTGAGGTCCTTCTCATCAGATGCACCCCTCTAGCACCAGTGTCTTGTAAAGCAGACCCTGAAAAGCTCTCAATAGCCTGAGAAAAGCATGGATGCCCGCCCCTCCCTATTCAAACTGAACACAGGCTGTCTTTCTGGCCCCTCCGGCTTCTTGCCTCCTCTCCATGCCCCTCCTCCTTCCCTCTCCTTTTGTCTACTGTCTTCCCACCTCGCTTTTCCTCACTCGCCCCTCTCCCTCACAGCAGCTGCCTTCCCACCTTATTCCACAGAGAGTCAGGGCCAAGAGCCTTCCCCGCCCTGGTACAGACTGAGCAGGACACTGAGCCTTGGGGGAACCAGGAGTCCAGCACTCAGGGTCCTGCCCTGTTGGGTCCCCGGCCAGTCACTTCTTCCCTTTGGACATCAGTTTCCCCACTTCCCATTTATGCATAACCTGGGTCCCGGGCTCCTTGCCCTGAATCACACCGGCTGCCTCTCCCTCTCTCTGAGTCAGGAAGCAGGTAGACAAGGGGGTCCACCTTGGGAACCTGCCTCCCTTCTCTCTACCTGCCCACCCTGGAGGTATCTCAGGTGCCGTCACGGGGTCAGCAGGGGAGGCAGGCTTTTGTCCTGGGTCTGATTGTCCAGAGGCTCAAGGTTCACTGCCCAGACTTTTAGGGCATCCCCATGTGGGGTCCCTTAGTGGGGTCCTCTTAACCCCCAAATCTTTCCCTCCCTCCCTTCCAAGCTGTGACCCTCCCC
Organism: Grampus griseus; assembly: GCF_964374135.1. Taxonomy (NCBI): domain Eukaryota; kingdom Metazoa; phylum Chordata; class Mammalia; order Artiodactyla; family Delphinidae; genus Grampus; species Grampus griseus. Next base: position 8,045,569 of record NC_139000.1, read on the forward strand.
CAGCTGTTGATAAGGCCCTCCTTAAATGCATCACAGCCTTGCCCTGCTTTGAGCAGATGTTTAATATACGAAACAAAAATAGCAGTTATTTTGTGGAATGGATCCCCAACAAGCTGAAGCCATCTGTTTGGGGCAACCCACCCTGGGGCCTAAAACTGCCTGCTGCCTTCCTTGGAAGAGCACAGCCAGCCCAAGGGCAGTCTGAGCACATGTATAAGCAGCTCTCTGCCCTGTTTTGTTGAAAGGCTGCAAACACCCCCTGTGCCCCTAGTCCTCCGGCTGATGGGGCCTCACGGAGGAGGAGAGGAAGCAGGACTTTGCATTCTGCATCCTGGGTTACAGCTTGCTTTTTCTTCCTTGACATTTCCTTTGATGCTTTTAAAAAAAAAAAAACAAAAAAAGCACCACCAAAAAGCCTCCTTTGCTCTGAAGATGAAATCTCCTGCCGTGGGCACTCTTTCTCTAAAATCCACTTCTCACCACCCCACCACCCCTATTGCTGACCCAACTTTTGAACCTCGTCCTGCTAAAAGAGTGCCCGTCTCCTTCTTTGAAAAGCAAGTTCAAACCTCTGCCATTGCTATGCCCTTCATCATTCCTAATTCCTGCATTTTCCCCTCTGACTGCTGCAGGGAAATCCTGGAATGATGTAATTGGACTCCAGTGGGGTTGGGTTTTGTGTATTTTTTTTTCTTCACTTTTCATCACCCAGGTAACACAGTACACTTTTATCGTTAAAAGTATCTCAGGACTTCGCTGGTGGCACAGTGGTTAAGAATCCGCCTGCCAATGCAGGGAACACAGGTTCGAGCCCTGGTCCGGGAAGATCCCACATGCCATGGAGCAACTAAGCCCGTGTGCCACAACTACTGAGCCTGCACTCTAGAGCCCGTGAGTCACAACTACTGAGCCTGAGTGCCACAACTACTGAAGCCCGCACACCTAGAGCCCATGCTCTGCAACAAGAAAAGCCACCGCAATGAGAAGCCTGTGTGCAATGAAGAGTAGCCCCCGCTCGCCGCAACTAGAGAAAAACCCGCAGGCAGCAATGAAGACCCAACGCAGCCAAAAATAAATTAATTAAATAAATAAAATTTTTAAAAAAGAATCCTTTAAAAAAAAAAGTATCTCAGTAAGGAAATGAATTCTTCATACTAAAACCACCTGGGACACAGTTAAAGTTGTGCTCAGAGAAAAATTGATAGCCTCAGGGTTTCCCTGGTGGTCCAGTGGTTAAGAATCCACCATCCAATGCAGGGGATGTGGGTTCGATCCCTGGTCGGAGAACTAAGATCCCACATGCCATGGGGCAACTAAGCCCACGTGCTGCAACTACTGAGCCCACGAGCTCTGGAGCCCGTGCACCACAACTACAGAACCCACACACTCTGGAGTGCACCACAACTAGAGAGAAGCCTGCGTGCCGCAATGAAAGATCTCATGTGCTGCAACTAAGACCCGATGCAGCCAAAAATAAATAATTAACTAATTTTAAAAAAGAAAGAAAATTGATAGCCTTAAATACTTTTATTATTTATATTGAGTTGGCCAAAAAGTTCATTTGGGTTTTTCCGTAAGATGTTATGGAAAAGCCCCAACGAATTTTTGGCCAACCCAAATAAAAGCCCCAAAGCAACTGAACCAAATATTCAACCTGAGAAATTAGAAAAATAGCAATAAAATAAAAGAAGAGGGGAGAATGAGATGAAAGCTGACAGAAATGATATAGGAAAAAATATGAAAAAATAAATAAAATTTGTTTGAAAAGACAAAGAAAATGAGAAAAATCTTAACTAAAGGCAAGTCAAAGCAAAGAGAGAAAGCAAAAATATGCAACTTTATCCAAAGATGACATACAGGGAATTCCCTGGTGGTCCAGTGGCTGTCTCCACGCTCCCAATGCAGGGGGCCGGGGTTCGATCCCTGGTCAGGGAACTAGATCCCACATACCACAACTAAGAGTTTGCATGCCATAACTAGAGATTCCACATGCTGCAACTAAAAGATCCTGCACGTGGCAACAAAGATCCCACATGCCGCAACTAAGACCCAAGTGCAACCAAATAAATAAATAAATAAATATTTTGAAAAATTTACAAAAAAAAAAAGGAAGACCTACAGATGGCCAAGAGGCACGTGGAAAGATGCTCAACATAACTAATTATTAGAGAAATGCAAATGAAAACTACAATGAGGTATCACCTCACACCCGTCAGAATGGCCATCAGCAAAAAATCTGCAAACAATAAATGCTGGAGAGAGTGTGGAGAAAAGGGAACCCTCTTGCACTGTTGGTGGGAATGTAAATTGATACAGCCACTATGGAGAACAGTATGGAGGTTCCTTAAAAAAACAAAAATAGAATTACCATATGACCCAGCAATCCCACTACTGGGCATATACCCTGAGAAAACCATAATTCAAAAAGACACATGCATCCCAATGTTCATTGAAGCACTATTTACAATAGCCAGGTCATGGAAGCAACCTAAATGTCCATCGACAGATGAATGGATAAAGAAGAAGTGGTACATATATACAATGGAATACTACTCAGCCATAAAAAGGAACAAAACTGGGTCACTTTTAAAGAGGTGAATGGACCTAGAGACTGTCATACAGAGTGAAGTAAGTCAGAAAGAGAAAAACAAATATATATTAATGCATGCATGTGGAATCTAGAAAAATGGTACAGATGAACCTGTTTGCAAGGCAGAAATAGAGACACAGACATAGAGAACAAATGTATGGACACCAAGGGGGGAAAGGAGGGGTGGGATGAACTGGGAGATTGGGATTGACATATATACACTACTATGTTTAAAGTAGGTAACTAATGAGAACTTGCTGTGTAGCACAGGGAACTCTACTCAATGCTCTGTGGTGACCTAAATGGGAAGGAAATCCAAAAAAGAGGGGAGGTATATATATATGTGTATATACACACACACACACACACACACACACAAATATAGCTGATTCACTTCGCTGTACAGCAGAAACTAACACAACATTGTAAAGCAACTATACCCCAATTGAAAAAAATATGCAACTTTAGGAATGAGAAAGGCAGGATAAACACAAATATGGATGTCATTAAAGTAATGATTTAAAATATTGTGGTAATAAGTTGAAATAACCAAAGGAAATATGATTTTTCAGCAAAATATAAACTATCAAAATTGAGCTAGGAAGTAGAAAATTTTAACAGACTAAGAACCATGGAAGAGATTAGAAAGATAAGTAAGGTGATTGCATTCTGATGGAGAAATGTTTCATATATTGAGGTATGGGGACGTCATTTTGGCTTATGCATGCTTCACCCTGAACTTTGTGTGAAGTAAAACAGCTTGACTCAAGACCTGTCAAACACACACAGTACATCTACTTTCATCGTTAAGGTAAAGAATATCTGTGTGGAAAATGAGAATATGGCATTCATGCTGACACTCACTTGGGGATAAGTTTCCCTTCCCAGACACCAGGGTCCTGCTGTCTCGCTGTGTACACTAAATCTACCTCTATTCAAACCTTGAAGGAATGTAGTCCGTTCAAGGTGATGTATGTTTTTTGTTCTGTAAGGCAGAAAACTATGCTGGAACCATGCTTCAACGGAGCAGTCCTCAGACCTACTGAGAGGCTTCTCCCGGGCTTTCATCCTCAGCTTGGCGCAAATCAAACTCTTTCCTGTTCTTTATTATGGATTGATTATTGATGATTTCTGTCAACATTGCTTGGCGTAGGCTGCAGGATATCAGAGAAACTCACCAGTGGTCACATGGGGTCTACTTTGGACCAGCTCTCAGTACCAAGCACAAGCCCCTTGAGCTCCAGGCTTCACAGCACCCTTCAGGTGCTTGGGTGAGTTCTTCCTGGTATCTGACCTCATTCTGGACAGTTCTGAGTTGTTTTTAATTGAAGTAAAATTGATTTACAATATTGTGTTAATTTCAGGCGTACAGCAAAGTGATTCAGTTATACATATATATATATATATATATATATATATATATATTCTTTTTTTTTTTTTTCGGTATGCGGGCCTCTCACTGTTGTGGCCTCTCCCGTTGCGGAGCACAGGCTCTGGACGCGCAGGCTCAGCAGCCATGGCTCACAGGCCCAGCCGCTCCGCAGCATGTGGGATCTTCCCGGACCGGGACACGAACCCGTGTCCCCTGCATCGGCAGGTGGACTCTCAACCACTGCACCACCAGGGAAGCCCTATATTCTTTTTTAAAAAATTATTTTCCATTTTAGTTTATTACAAGATGTTGAATATAGATTCCTGTGCTATACAGTAGATCCTTGTTGTTTATCTATTTTATATATGTTACTGTGCATCTGTTAATCCCATCAGACGGTCCTGAGTTTTATCTGAGCTGTTAAAATTTTAAGACTTGGAGTCTTAAGGGAGTACCAATACAACTCCTGGGTGGAAGGGACCTAGGAGGAATTTCCTAGGCAGGGACCTGGGGGGAATTTCCTACACAGGGAAATCCTAGAAGGAACTTTGGAGTGAACTGGGTTGGATGGCCTTATTTAATTTGGCTTAAATTGGAAAGATTGTGTACATATGGTCTGAACAAACTATTTGACAACAAAACAAGAAATTGAACCTATTTGTCTCTGAAGAAAAGGGATATTTGCTCCTTGTGGGCACGAGGTGTCCTCAGGCAACTAAGAACCTAGTGGAAGTATCTGAGGATTAATCCTGGTGATGAGTAGTGGTCCCACAGGGAAACCCATCATAACACTTTAAGTTATTTACGGCTCTCCCAGGGACACGCACACAAACTGGTCATTCAGTGCTCAGAGCCCCCGCTCTGGATTTACTGCCAGCTAGAGAAACTGAGATGCAGAAGAGCAGAACCAACTCAAGGCTGACACCTTGAGGACCTAAGCTCATAAGCAGCACACTTCTGACCTTAGAAATTGTTCAGACTTTATAAAAAGACAAAACTGAAAGAAAATGGGAAATCGTGCTTCTAAAGCTGAGCGGCTCCCGGACGGGCAGCCACCCACTGGAACTCCAACTGGCTTCATGTACAATACCTATGGAGCCCGTACATGCAAGTACTTGGTAAAATGGGAAGATCTAACAAAAGATAGCTTACCTCTTTAGTGGTCAAAATGGGGGGAACGCTCGGGCTTCCCTGGTGGCGCAGTGGCTGAGAGGCCGCCTGCCGATGCAGGGGACGCGGGTTCGTGCCCCGGTCCGGAAAGATCCCACATGCCGCAGAGCGGTTGGGCCCGTGAGCCGTGGCCGCTGGGCCTGCGTGTCTGGAGCCTGTGCTCCGCAACGGGAGAGGCCACAACAGTAAGAGGCCCGCCTACAGCAAAAAAAAAAAAACTCAATTGGCATAAAGCTCTTCTATGAGTGCTTCTCAACCTTAGATCTTCACTTCTTGGTAAACATCAGCTGTCTCCTTTTGAAATAATAGCAGGATGGCTTATGTGAATGCATGAGGGACTATATGAACCAACCTTACTCAAGGGAGATATATTACATTGTTGTCAGGGTCTTATTAAGGCACTTAAAGGAAATGACAAGTTGGTAGGTAATTTCTTTCACAGTGAGTTCTCAGGAGTCAAAGACCTTAAGGATCATGGATTATAACCTGGAGATTTTTTTTTTTTTTTTTTTTTTTTTTTTTTTGCTGTAGGCGGGCCTCTCACTGTTGTGGCCTCTCCCATTGCGGAGCACAGGCTCCGGACGCGCAGGCTCAGCGGCCATGGCTCACGGGCCCAGCCGCGCCGCAGCATGTGGGATCTTTCCGGACCGGGACAGGAACCTGCGTCCCCCTCATCGGCAGGTGGACTCTCAACCACTGCGCCACCTGGGAAGCCCGTAACCTGGAGATTTTGTCTATTGGAAAAGACATCAAATAAAAGATTCTTTGCAGCCATGTTGGAAAGGACCTTATCTGGTATTAATCCATGCACTGCCAAACTAAAAGGCATAGACTCGTGGATTCACATCTCTCGTTTAAAAAAGTCCCCTCTCCAGTGGTTAAGAATCACCTGCCGATTCAGGGGACACGGGTTCGATCCTTGGTCCAGGAAGATCCCACATGCTGCGGAGCAACCAAGCCCGTGCGCCACAACTACTGAAGCCCACATGCCTAGAGCCCGTGCTCCGCAACAAGAGAAGCCACCGCAATGAGAAGCCTGCTCACCTCAACGAAGATTAGCTCCCGCTCGCCACAACTAGAGAAAGCCCACACGCAACAATGAAGACCCAATGCAGCCAAAAGTGAATAAATACATTTATTTAAAAAATAAAAATAAAAAAGCTCCCTCCACCTGAATGGACTTCAACCCCTGTTTCTGACACCCAGCTTCAACCGACAAGCACCACCAAGCAAAGACGAGAAGAAAATGACAGCAGTAGCAGACAGCTAACCCAAGAGTCTGGACCAGGCCTGTAACTCCCAACCTTGTCAATACTTTTGGACTTTAAAAAAAAAATATTTGGGTTTCCCTGGTGGCGCAGTGGTTGAGAGTCCGCCTGCCGATGCAGGGGACGCGGGTTCGTGCCCGGTCCAGGAAGATCCCACATGCCGCGGAGCGGCTGGGTCCGTGAGCCATGGCCGCTGAGCCTGCGCGTCCGGAGCCTGTGCTCCGCCACGGGAGAGGCCACAACAGTGAGAGGCCTGCATACCGCAAAAAAAAAAAAAAAATGTTTGTTTATGTGTACATTACCTATACTCTTGACCTCATTACAGTCACAGTCAACAAGCCTTCTCCCCTTTCCCCCATGTTTTCTTTTTTTTTTTTTTTGCGGTACGCAGGCCTCTCCCTGCTGTGGCCTCTCCCATTGCGGAGCACAGGCTCCGGACGCGCAGGCTTAGCGGCCATGGCTCACGGGCCCAGCCGCTCCGCGGCATGTGGGATCTTCCCGGACCGGGGCACGAAGCCGCGTCCCCTGCATCGGCAGGCGGACTCTCAACCACTGCGCCACAAGGGAAGGCCCCCCATGTTTTCTTTAATCTTACAGCTTCTCCTGGGGTCTAGGTCTGGGCAGCCAAAGAATGTTGTAGGTAACGGTCATCTGCGCAAGGGTCATTTTGTTGCTGGGAAGGGACGGCCCTTGCCCGCGGTGATGGTGGTTAGCAAGATGAACAAAGATGTGCAGATGAGAGCAGCAATTAACCAAAAGTTGATAGAGAAACTGGAGAAAGAGAACTCCTCAAAGAGTTACTGAGAGCTAAATTAATTGAATGTGGCTGGAAGGATCAGTTGAAGGCACACTGTAAAGAGGTAATTAAAGAAAAAGGACTAGAACACGTTACTGTTGATGACTTGGTGGCTGAAATCACACCAAAAGGCAGAGCCCTGGTACCTGACAGTGTAAAGAAGGAGCTCCTACAAAGAATAAGAACATTCCTTGCTCAGCATGCCAGCCTCTAAGATTGAATTAGATTGTGTTGTTTTGTGGTTTTATTTCTGAAAGTAAAACTTGCCATAAATTAGGAATCAGTTTCCCAAAATGAAATCCTTTTTTGTATGATGGTATACAGTTTTCAGTAATGATGTATACAGTTGTATTGATTTTTTCCCCTAAATGTGTTATTTTAATAAATATCTCATGAATGAAAAAGAAAAGCTTCTCCTAATTTCTCTGTTGTCTTGCATGTGTATAGTTCACTGTCATCCTTGGAAAGGCAATGTTATTGTACAAATGTCACCGTCTCTTGCCTCCTCTGGCTAGATATGCTGGATCTGTCACCATTCCCCTACTGGGTCCTTTGTAAAATATAATGACCCCATAGTTGTGCCCATAACCAATTTTACCACTATGCTTAGCTTCACTGTGACTCACAGAAAAGAACTCTCAGATCACTTACCATGTTCATATCTTTACCCAGTCCTCTCCTGTCCCTTGCTTCTTCCTGACCCCACTAGAAACAATCCCAAAGGACACTGGGGGGCCCACATGTAACCAATCTGATGCTTATGGCCATGATATTAGTCAAAATGTCTTCACAAAACATTACAATTTGCAAGGTCAGTGCCACTTATTTCTCTTTCCCATCCTCTATACTTACTGACAACCTGTTATAATAAGGCTGATAGCAAATATAATTCTCCTTTATGCAATGGGATTAGAACTTGACATACTTGGATTAACGGAGGGCTCACTGCTCTTCCTACTTGTAAGGTCAATCTGTCTGATTGGAAACTCCCATATACTAACCCATGGTTAGAAAATTTTGGTTACATACCTTCCAAAAAAGACTCAACACCTGGAGTACTATGTGCCTCTAAAGGATTTATATTTGTTTGTGGGTGTGATAACTGGCCCCGGGCACATGAATGTTTAGACAGTTGGAGAATGGGAGGAACCTGCCTGCTGGGATATTTGACTACTCTAATTACTATCTTGAAATTGCTCACTGGCTCAAACTCTAGCCCTGATGATCACAGCAAAAAACAAAAACCAAACAATCCATAAAACCCTCTCATTGGGTTTCCCTGGTGGCGCGGTGGTTGAGAGTTTGCCTGCTGATGCAGGGGACACGGGTTCGTGCCCCGGGCCGGGAAGATCCCACATGCGCGGAGCGGCTGGGCCCGTGAGCCATGGCCGCTGAGCCTGCGCGTCCGGAGCCTGTGCTCCGCCACAGGAGAGGCCACAACAGTGAGAGGCCCGCATACCGCTAAGAAAGAAGAAAAAAAAAAAAAACCCTCTCATTAGTTGAAGACTGCCCTGATGAGGATCCCTCTGAATAGGAAGGTAACAGCTGTGTCCATTCTCAGGGATGTGACCTCCCTGCAGGATTCAGAAGCCAATATAACCACTGCCTCAGGGTTTGGGGCTCTTGGCTAGGAGTTGGTACAACTGACCTAGAAGTGATGATGAGAAATCTTACCCAAACCATCAGTAAGGTTGCCAGAGCCTCTGCAAGAGCTATTAGGGACCAACAAAGATCTCTAGACTCTTGCTTATGTGGTACTTGACAAATGTATTGCTTTAGATTATCTCCTTGCTGCCCAAGGAGGTGTCTGTGCTGTTGTTAATACTGCTTGGTGTACTTGGATCAATACCTTCTCTCAAGGAGAGCTTGAAATTAGTAAACTGTAACCTTGCAAAAATCCTTCAAGGGCCCTCTAAATTTGTGCCCAGAGTTCCTTTTTTTTTTTTTTAATTTATTTTATTTTTGGCTGCGTTGGGTCTTTGTTGTTGCGTGTGGGTTTTCTCTAGTTGTGGCAAGCAGGGACTTCTCATTGCAGTGGCTTCTTTTGCTGTGGAGCATGGGCTCTAGGCGTGCGGGCTTCAGTAGTTGTGGTGCACGGGCCTAGCTGCTCCACGGCATGTGGGATCCTCCCGGACCAGGGCTTGAACCCGTGTCCCCTGCACTGGCAGGCAGACTCCCAGCCACTGCACCACCAGGGAAGCCCGTGCCCAGAGTTCTTAATTTTAGTTTTTGTACTATTTTTAGCTGGCTTCCCTCAGAAATAGGCAGGTTTTTTTTTTTTAGGCAGTTTTTTTCACTCTGCTTTCCAGACAATTGTCATTGTCATAATATGTATTATTAATCTTTTTCTGGCTATCAAGCTACTCATGACATGTATCTGCTTGCTTTAAGTCTACTGCTAATAGCACAGGTAAAATGCTTATGTGACAATTTGATATAATTGATAATACGTATAACCTGTGTCTCCCAATCAGCATCTATCTCTCTGCCTTTTCACTATATCTCATTAACCGCCACAGTGTAGATAACTAGGCAAATCTATATACATAAAAAAAAAGAGGCCTAGCACTGAGGGACATGAGGGATCCGGAGCAGGCAGCAAATCACCTGGAATCAAGGGACAGATATTTTAATCATTAATGCTTTCTATCAAAAGATTTGTGATCAAAATGGGAAATGATGGGGAAATTTTTCACGTATTGAGGTATAGGAAAGTCATTTTGGCTTATACATGGTTCACCCTGAACTTTGTGTGAACTAAAACGGCTTGACTCATGGCCTGTCAAATGCAAACAGCACATCTACTTCAACAATTAAGGCAAAGAATGTCCCTTCCAAAGATAAGGATAAATAACTCCCTTTCTATGGCATGCATGTTAACATTCCCTTGAAGATAAAGTTCCCTTCCCAGACATCCGGGTCCTACTGTCTCACTGTATACATACTAAATCTTTCTCTTTTGAAAACTTGAAGGAATGTCCTGTCAATTTGATGTACGTTCTTTTTTTCTGGTGAGGCAGGAGACTGTGCTGGAAACCATGCTTCGATGGAGCAGTCCTCAGAGCTACTGAGAGGCTCCTCCTGGGTTATTTGTCCTCAGCTTGGCTCAACTCAAACTCTTTTCTTTATTATTGATTATTAATTATTTCCATTGACAATTGCAAAAGACTCCAGGTCAGTAGAGGACAAACTAACATTAGTGCCTCCTAAGAAGATGCAATGGGAAATAGACAACATCAGCTATGTAGTGTTATAGCCCAAAATGTTCAACCTAAATCCAGTCATGAAGAAACAGACAGACAAATCGAGATGGTGGGACATTCTGCAAGAAAATTGATCTGGACTCTTAAAAAAAAATCAAAGTCATGGAAGGGAAAAATAAAAGGCAAAACTGTTCTAGGCTAAAAGATAAAAGAGATATGACAACCAAATGCACTGGGGGGTCTTTGATTAGATCCTGGAGTTTAAAAAAAGCCAGTTAAAAGAACACTATTTGGACAGTTTCAGAAATCTGAATATAGGAAGTGTACTAGATAATATTATTATATCTAGTTCCTGTTGGGTGGGAAAATGGAATTTTCTTGGTTAGGATAATGGAATTTTGTTTATGTAGGTAAATGTCCTAAATCTTAGGAGATACTTTTGTTTTGTTTTGTTTTGTTTTGTTTTGCGGTACGCGGGCCTCTCACTGTTGTGGCCTCTCCCGTTGCGGAGCACAGGCTCCGGACGCGCAGGCTCAGCGGCCATGGCTCACGGGCCCAGCCGCTCCGTGACACGTGGGATCTTCCCAGACCGGGGCACGAACCTGTGTCCCCTGCAGCGGCAGGCGGACTCTCAACCACTGCGCCACCAGGGAAGCCCAGGAGATACTTTTTTAAAAAATGTAGTCAGGACTGAAGTGTCTAATGTTTGCATTTCACCTTTCAAATAGTTGAACAAAAAATTTTTCAGTGTGTGTGTGTGTGTGTGTGTTTGATCCAGAGAATCAGGGCCACTATGAATGATATAGAATAAGGGGTTGGTAATAGGGACTAGATCTCATGCGGTTGTGAGTGCTGGTGGAACAGACTGTGCAAGCCCTCTAAACCTGCCAGTAGTTGGAAAGGAGAGATGGACGTGAAGTTGGGGAGAACAAGAACAAACTGAAGCTCACATCTGTCTCCCACCCTCTCCAACATCAACGACGCAGGTGACCTGCAGGAGAACTGGTGTCCTTACCACAGAGCTGCGCACATACTTGGCCTGGGACTCAGAGAAACAAAAGGAGGCAACCTAGCAGGAACCAGGGAGGCTACGGGTCCGGGTGCTGCCCCCAAACCAACAAGGCAAGTTAGCAGGTCAGTGACAACCACATGCCAGCTACAGAAGAGCCTGAGACCTTTCATCGAAGTGCAAAGCATAAAAAAATGCCTGCTCCCTCCAAATCTTGAGCGAATTAACTTTATTGCCAACCTAACTTGGAACCACTCAGGGGAGAGAATTCTAGGAAACTTGGTTCCAGCTAAGTTAAGATGACACATTACCAAGTAGAGCGTGTGTGTGTGTGTGTGTGTGTGTGTGTGTGTGTGTGAGAGAGAGAGAGAGAGAGAGAGAGAGAGAGAGAGGGAGAAAACTTGATAAAATATTAACAATTGGTGAATCTAGGTAAAGAGTGCTGAAGTTTTTTTGTAGATTTGAAATTTTAAATAAAAAATTGGAAGTGGAAAAAGGCACCAGGCCCAGATGGTTTCACAGCTGAGTTTTATCATAGGAAAATGTAGAAAACTCCCAATCCATTTTACTGGCATATCCTTAGTACTAAAACATATTTTTTTTAAAAAAAAAGGAAAACTATAGACCATTTTCACTTTTGGGTGTCCCCCCAACCCCCAGAAATAAGAGATTTTGTCACTAGGAATACAGTTAACTTAATTCATTACATAAACACATTAAAGGAGAAAAAACATGGATAATTTTTAACCAGAAAAAACATTATTTAAGCATTGAGTGAGTGCCTATACCATGCTATACACATTAAGAACGCTATAATGGTTTGTACAGTAGAGCTTCTGCCCTTCAGAAACTCACAGGTTTCTTGTAATTGAGTGTTCAACCAATCAGAGGATGTAGAGGCTGAAATTGGGTGCTAAAGTGAAAACAGTTACATTCCAAATGGTGTGGCCTGATGAGGGCAAATGAGGACTCAGGGCTGAGACACTTGAGCTTAGAAATGAAATTTGAGCTCCTAGCCCTTTACAGACAGGAAAACTGAGGCCCAGAGAGGAGAAGAGACTTATTCAAGATCATAGATTGCCCATCCCGCCAGGTCAGCATCTACTTTAATTCCACAGATCCGAAAAGCAAAGGACTAGCAGAGACTATTTTCTAAAACCAGGCTGACCTCACCACCTGCAGGTAGCCAGCAAGAACCCCAGGACCCTGCGGGCCGGGACGAGGGCGATGACATCTGTATTTTTCCTTTTGCCCCAGGCTCCAACGTGGCTCAGCAGGCACTGTTACGAATCCTGGTTTTGTTTAGAATTTTGATATTTTGCTCACTATGGAATTTTTGGCCCTAATTTTGATTTTTAAAATATATTGCATTGAACTATTATTTGTCTTGGTGACTGAAGTTTTGGCACCCACCTCTTATACAGTGCACCCTAGACTAGTACCTCATTTGCCTCCTGTTCCCCTCACCTTATACTCCTAAAACTGGGAATCTTCAACCTCATCCTCATTTCCAACCCCCCCAACCCAGCACTGGCATCTCACCAGGGGACGTCACCTCTTCTGTAAGACCACAGATAAGAACACCCTCCCTCCCTCTCTCCCTTCCTTCCTCCCTCCCTCCCTCCCTCCCTCTTCCTTCCTTCCTTCCTTCTTAGTTCCTTTATGCCAGGTGCTAAGTTGACAGGGGGTGTCTTTGCTCTTAGGCAGTTGTCAGGTAAGGAGGCATCCAGAAAATAGAATAAAGTGTTACAAGAGCTTTAAATGGCCCAGAGAAGAAGGATTGTGTCGGGGCTCATGGGAGGAAAAGAATCTGGATGATTCTGTGCCAGTTCCCATCTATACCTGCTGCCTCATCTATGTCTGAACCACAAATAACAAGTTATCAAGTGCTATGTGCCCAGCAATATTCTACAAGCATTGGTTTATTGGATCAATAGACACCCCTGTGACAGAGGTGCCACTTTTACCTTCATGTCCAAATGAGGAAACTGAGGCTCAGAGAGGTAAAGCCCGCATACTGCAAAACAAAAAAAAACTGAACTGTAGTTATGTAAGGGACTATCCCTCTGCTTAGGAAATACACACTGAAATGTTTAAGGGTAAAGAACCATGATGTATAAAATCTACACTCAAATGATTCAGAAGAAATTATATACACACATACATATGCATGTGTAAATGTTTTACATGTGTATACATACATGTGTATGTGCATGTGTGTGTCTAAAATCCCATACTATGTGTATATATCTATATATTCTTATTATGTATGTGTATATAGATAGATTCCTATGATATGAAATACAGTTTAATCTGTGTAAAGGATACACAGGTGTCCTCTTTGTACTTTTTTTTTTTTTTTTTTTTTGCGGTATGCGGGCCTCTCACTCTTGTGGCCTCTCCCGTTGTGGAGCACAGGCTCCAGACGTGCAGGCTCAGCGGCCATGGCTCACGGGCCCAGCCGCTCTGCGGCATGTGGGATCTTCCCAGACCGGGGCACAAACCCGTGTCCCCTGCATCGGCAGGCGGACTCTCAACCACTGCGCCACCAGGGAAGCCCTGTACTACTTTTATTCTTGCAAACTTTCTGTACGTTTGAAATTATTTCCAAATAAAAGGTTTCAAAAATTGTTCATAAACACAGTGGAATACTGCCCACCATAGAAAGGAAACATGTAGATACACACAACACCTCGGAGTGTGTGCTGAGTGTGATAGGCGAGATGCAAGAGTGCACATTATATGACAACTCCATTTCTTTGCAGCTTAACAACAGGCCACAAGGATCTTTGGTGACAGAGATTAGAATAATGCTTACCTTTGGCGGGAGGGGGAACTAGGTGGGTTTCTTGGTCTGGAAATGTTCTGTGTCTTGATCTGGGTGGGTGTCATGTGGGTGACTACATATATAAAAAGTATCAAGCTATACATTTAAGATTGTGCAATTTACTGTATATAACTTTTACTTAAAGAAATATATAAATAGTAATAATAAAAGATCACTCTAGCTCCTGTGTAGAGACTACCATAGTGGTCCAGACAGCAGAGAAACTATTTGGGAGGCTGTGTCAAAGACGGGGGTGACGGGGAGGGAGGATCAGCCTGGGGGAGCCACAGGTGGATTGAAATGAGAGAAAGAGGGGTCTTGAGGGTGAGCTCTGGTGGACCGACTGGGTGGTGGCACCAGTGACAGACATGAGAGGTCTGGGAGAGGGGCGGGACCGCTGGAGCCCTGCCCAGTCTGCATTTCCTGGGGTCCTGCAGAAGTTGGATTTCCCTTCACAGTGGCATCCTGGTCACCACCAGGGGGCAATGGGTTCCTTTGTGACCGGCACGGCAGCCTGAATCCTGGAGAAGAACTGTCTGCCCCTGGGAGCAGCTGTGGAACATGGTGCCCGGATGGCCTCCAAGCCACCAGGACACCGTTCCCCTTGCAAAAGAATCTTGAAGGATGGGGAGGGAAGGAAATTAAATCCTAAAACCCTAGAATCTGAAAACTGTGACTCCAGCCCTTCCGTGGTCCTCATGTGTCAGTGGAGCCAGGCTCCTTAAGACAGTCACAAGGTCTTACTGCCCGTGCTGCCCCTCCAACTCGCCTGCCTCGACTCAACCCCAGCCCCTCCTCGGGGAAGAGAGGGGCTTCCTGCAGTGCACCCTCTCCCACACATGCTGTTTCTGCACCCTCTCTCCTCTGGGCATCCTACACGTCCCTCAGGGATCATTTCTTCCAGGAGTCTTTTCTGACCCAGAATCTGGGTTTGGCTTGCCCCCTCTACTTCTCCCATCATACCCCTTTCTCCCTAGATTTTATTAGTCAATCTACCTGTCTGACTCCTCAGCTCATCTGTGGCTCGAAAGCAGGGCAGGGCCTGGAACGGGCTTCCAGAGTATACGTTGGATGAATGAAAGAATGTATGAGTGGGTGAATCTAAGGTGGTAAGACAATAGCATCTCCATTCATCCATCTGGTGTTTTAAATGTGAATTCAAGTATGGGCACTTCCACTTATGAGCTGTGTGACCTTGGCAACCATCTTAAACTCTCTGGGCTCTAGTCTCCTCACCCAGTTATCACAGTTATTGAACAGATTCAGTGATAGGATGTATGTCAGTCCCTTAGCTTAAAATCTGCACATAGTATATACTCAATAAAAACAAGACGATTTTTGTGTGTGTGGTTTAAAAATGTAAGTACACGCACCCGTGTGTATTTAATTATATCTGTTTGAGAAGGCTATATCATAAATTGTGAGCTAATGCCAGGGGTGAAAATGGGAGAACAAGGTAAAATTTTTTCATTTTGTACTTAATATGTTTCAGTAGTTGAATGTTACGTTAAACATGTTACAAAATTTAAATGAAAAATAAAATCCAATAAACATATGAAAGAATACTCAACATCATTACTTATTAGTCATAAGGGAGATGCAAAACAAAACCACCATGAGCTAACCCTACTTACTACCAGAAAGGCTAAATTAAAAGGCTTGACCACACCAAATGTTGGCAAGAATGTGGAGCAACTGGAACTCTCATACATTGTTGGTAGCAGTGCAAATGGTACAGCCATTCTGAAAAAATGTTTGACAGTTTCTAGTAATAGGCATACTTACCCTATAAACCAGAAATTCGACTCCTGGCTATGACCCAGTCAGCAGGAGAAAAATATATGTCCACAAAAAGACTTGTATGCAAGTGTTCACAGCATTTTTATTTATAATAGCCGAAACCTGGAAGCAATCCACATGTCCATCAACAGGAGGATGGGTAAACACTTTGCGGTGTATTCATACAGGGGAATACCACACAGCAATAAAGGAATGAACTACTGATAGAAATAACAACACGGATTAATCTCGGAAACATAATGTTGAACAAAAGAAGCCAGACGCAAAAGAAGATGTGTTGCATTGTTGTTTAATTCCGTTTACGTGAAGTTCTAGGATAAACAAAACTGACTTATGGTGATAGAAGTCAAAATAGTGGTTACCTTTGGAGGAATGTGGACTGGCACAAGAGAACATTCTGGGGTACCGGAAATATTTCGTACATTGATCTGGGTGACGGTTATACCCATGTATACGTGAATAAAAATTCTTCAAGCTGTGCACAGATGTTCACAGCAGCTTTAACTGGAAACAACTCAAATGGCCATCAATAGGTAAATGGATAAAAAACTATGGTACATCCACACAGTGCAACACAAGACAGCAATAAAAAGGAATGACTATTAATACACACAACGCCATGGATGAATCTCAAAATAATGAAGCTGAGTTTTTTTAAAAGTCAGACAGAAAAGAGTAAACTGTATGATTCCATTTATATATAAAATTCTAGAAAATGCAAACTAATCTATAGTGATGGAAATCATATCAGTGGTTGTCTGGATGCCTGGCAGGTGGGAGAGGGAGGGAGGAATTACAAAGGGCCAGAAGGAAACTTTTGCGGTTGATGGGTATGTTTCTTATCTTTATTTTAGTGATGGTTATACAGACGTATGCAAACTCATTGGGAATTGTGCGTCTGACATATGTAAATTAGGCTTCAAGAAATAAAAAAGAGCGGCTTCCCTGGTGGCGCAGTGGTTGAGGGTTCGCCTGCCGATGCAGGGGACAGGGGTTTGTGCCCCGGTCCGGGAGGATCCCACATGCCGCGGAGTGGCTGGGCCCGTGAGCCGTGGCCGCTGAGCCTGCGCATCCGGAGCCTGTGCTCCGCAACGGGAGAGGCCACAACAGTGAGAGGCCCGCGTACCGCAAAAAAAAAAAAAAAAAAAAAGAAAAGAAACTGTACTTCTGACCCTCTTTCCCAGATTGGCACTTCCAGCCTCATCTGGGTCCCACGGGATCCTTCTTTCTCACCTGAAGAAAGCCCCAGAGAATTTCAACAAATCAGCGCTCTGCAGCTCAGCTGGTGCCCTTGGGATGCATGGCTCTTTACAGCAAATCTGTTCCATCCCTCACAGCCCAGCTCAAACCTTACCTCCTCCACCAGGAAGCCCTCCTGCCTTGTGCCACAACCTCCCAGTTCAGGGCTTCCCAGACCTTTGGCTCAAAGCTCTATCACGTTACCTGCTACTGTCCACCTCGTAACAACAGAATTAGAATCCAGTGTAGACCACCTGTCTTCCACACGAGATGCTGACAGTCATCTAGAGCAGCTACCATTTGATGGGTATGCCAGGCCCTGGACCAAGCACTGTATGTACATTGTTGATCTCATTGCTTCCCTACAACAATCCCTACAATGATAGGGATTATTAGCTCCATTTCACAAAAACTGAGGCCCGGGATGGCGAGCCAGTTGGAGCCAGTCCTCACGGCCTTGGAAGGTTGAAGAATATGTAGACTCCACTCCTGCTGCCCTCGAGGGCAGCCACGGGCTTTCTTGGTGGGCAGAGAGGAAAGCTTTGGCATCTCGGAAGTTCTTCAAAGCGACAGGAAGACAGCTGAGAGGGAGAAAGTCTCCCTGTGCTTTATATTTATTTATTTACTTTCTTAAAGGAAGACTTTATTTAAGACTATTGCAATAGGAGTTATGACTATTGCAATAGGGGAGAGAGATTGGGCTCAATTCCTGCAGGTTACTTCATTTAAAAAAAATTTTTTTGGTGGGGGGGGCTTCCCTGGTGGCGCAGTGGTTGGGAGTCCGCCTGCCGATGCAGGGGACACGGGTTCATGCCCTGGTCTGGGAAGATCCCACGTGCCGCGGAGCGGCTGGGCCCGTGAGCCATGGCCGCTGAGCCTGCGCGTCGCGTCCGGAGCCTGCGCGTCGTGTCCGGAGTCTGCGCGTCCGGAGCCTGTGCTCCGCAACGGGAGAGGCCACAGCAGGGAGAGGCCCGCGTACCGCAAAAAAAAAAAAAATTTAAAAATAATTTTTAATTTTTCTTTATTTTTAATTTTCTTTCTTTCTTTATTTAATTTCCCTGCAGGTTACTTTAGGCCTTTTACCTTAAAGTTTTCCAGAGCAGGAAATCCTTGGAAAAAGTAGGCAGCATGGGTAGAGAGCAGGCACAGGAAGGCCTTTTCTAGGGGCTTTGTATTCTTATTAAACTGCCTCACGTTTATAGTCATGGGCCTTTGGCAGAGGGCTGGAGCAGGAAGGCTCCTGATTAAGGGGCTCAGACACCTTGGTTCTGCCTGGCTTTGCCAGTGGCTAGTTGGGGAGCAGTGAAAATTTCTGTGTGTCAGCTTACCCATCTGTCAAATGGACCCAGTTTTGTCCTACCAGTGGGGAATAGGGCTTTGGGGTGAAGGAGACCTGAACTGGAAAGCTGGCTTCCCGACTTCTCACCCTTGTGACTGACCTCACCTCTTTGAGCTTGCGTTTCTTCATCTGCAAAATGGGGATAATATTAGCGCAGCCCTCGTGGGACTGTCAAGAAGATAACACATCCAAAGTCCTGGCCCCTTGCCTGGCACGTAGGGGTCACTTGGTGTCATGCCGATGTCATTACCATCATTATTACTAGGTATCAGTGCTAACGTCAGCTTCACTCCCTCACCAGGGAAGGTTCGAGCCTAGTTAGTGAGACAATGTATCTTAAAACCACCTCGAAAACTGGTCGGTACTTCTGCAGTCAGCAGGATCCTCTCCACAACCATCTGGGCAGCAGAGGGGTCTCAGCCCCGGATTTGGGGGCAGGGGAGGATTTTGCTTCTGTGTAGGACTGGCCATCTCGGTGGAATGCTTGGCATCCCTGACCTTCAGGTACTAAATGTCAGTAGACCTCCTCCCACAACTCCACGGACACCAGACATAGTAATAATGAACAACACCCCCTTACACATATTTCCAAATGCCCCTGGGAGGAGGTACCACCCCTGCCGCTGCCTCCTCGCCCAGAGCTCCCTGCACGAGTGCGCAGGTCAAAGCTTTTATAAAGGTGTCTGGTGGATGGGGTGATGCAGCCTGTATCCAGCCCATGCTGCACTTGCCAAGCCGGCTAGGGCCCTGGCATGAGACTGCCCTGGCCTGTTGTCACTGGACTTTGCTAATTCTCACAGAGGTGCCGAATGGGGTAGGATGGCGCAGTCCTGAAAGCTCCCTGCCCCTGGGTCCCTGACCAGTCCTTACTCATGCGTGCATTGGCGGGGCCCACACCAAAGCCCAGCTCTGGGCTCTCCCCATTAAAGCTGTCTCCCCCTCCTCCACCCACCCTCCTCTTGGGCCTCCTCTGTTCCTCCCTGTGCAATGGCTTCTGTCCTCCAGGTTGTGCCCCCCATGAGGACGTCTCAGTCAGCCCTGACATATTCAGGCACTCAGAACCCAGGATTATTCTCATTCTATCTAGAAGACCCAGAGGACAAAAATCAGCAAGACTTAAGGGAGAAGGGAAGGAGGGCCAGACTGGGGTGGAGGCGGCCCCACCCCGAGAAGCCCCGCCCAGCCTCACCACGAGCTTAATCCCTCAGAGGGCTGGGGAGGCACGGCCAACACTGCCATCCAGGCCAGGCTCTGAGTCACCAGTTGGTGAGAGGCAGCTTTGGCCCAGCAGGAAACCAAGCTTGACATGGAGGGGGTTGGGCGGAGGCTGGTGGAGCCTGAAACCCCTCCTGGCTGATCCTGGAGGAACTGGGGGTGACTGTCAATGATGGCTCAGCAGCCAACATCTCTCCAGGGCCTGCCAGGAAGTCAGGAGCTGGCCAGGCTCGGGGTCCCTGTGCTTGGAGGCTCTCACCCTGGAGGGTGGGGTGAGATGGGAGTGTAGATTTGTGCACAAGTCACCACGACACAAGGGGTTCCTGACAAGGGACACATGACAGGCACGTGGCGAGTGTCAGGGGGTTGCTGGCTGCTACAATCTTTTCATCAGGGCAATTTGTCACCATGTGTCAAAAGCCTCAAAAGGAGGTTTATACCAGCCATTTCACTTCTAGAAATATATCCTCAAAAGGTGATTAAGAAAATGTGTCCAGGGCTTCCCTGGTGGCACAGTGGTTGAGAGTGCGCCTGCCGATGCAGGGGACGCGGGTTTGTGCCCTGGTCCGGGAAGATCCCACATGCCGTGGAGCGGCTGGGCCCGTGAGCCATGGCCGCTGAGCCTGCGCGTCCGGAGCCTGTGCTCCGCAAGGGGAGAGGCCACAGCAGTGAGAGGCCCGCGTACCACAAAAAAAAAAAAAAAAAAAAAAAAAAAAAAAAAAAAAGAAAATGTGTCCAGTCATAGTTTTTTGAGTCCTACAATGGAATATTAATTATACGGCCATTAAAATTAGTAGGATAAACAATTTATTCTTCAATTTATTTATTTATTCAATTCTTTTTAAATTAATTAATTTATTATTATTATTTTTTGGCTGCATTGGGTCTTCATTGCTGTGGGCGGGCTTTCTCTAGTTGTGTCAAGCGGGGGCTACTCTTCGTTGCGGTGCGCAGGCTTCTCATTGCGGTGGCTTCTCTTGTTACAGAGCACGGGCTCTAGGCACGCGGGCTTCAGTAGTTGTGGCACGTGGGTTCAGTAGTTGTGGCTCACAGGCTCTAGAGTGCAGGCTCAGTAGTTATGGCGCATGGGCTTAGTTGCTCCGCAGCATGTGGGATCTTCCCGGACCAGGGCTCGAACCCGTATCCCCTGCATTGGCAGGTGGATTCTTAACCACTGCGCCACCAGGGAAGTCCCTCACGTGGCATTCTTAAGTGAAAAACAAGTGGGTGAGTAAATAGTGGGCATAGTGTCTGAGAACTAGATGAACACATAGGAATGGGTTTGGAGGGATGGTAGTGTTTAGCACGGTGTATGATCGTTCTGACACTGGCAGAGCCGTGTGTGGGCCCTATCTTTACCTCTTACTTGTTGTGTGACCTTGGATAGGTCACTTCACCTCACTGAGACTGAATTCTCTTTCCTTTAAGATGAGCGTCCCCTCAAAGGGCCTCCTTGACAGAACTGTAGTGAAGGTTCAATGAGGCAGAGGGTATAAAGCCCAGAGCTGGGTGCCTGCAATGAATGGGAGCTTTCATTCCCATTTCATTCCCATGGTCTTCATCATCTAGTTATTATTTCTCACTCCCTGCCTATTTGCTGGCACTTCAACACCCCCTATCCGACTTTGGTGCTGTTGGGTCCAACTGGGAGTCATGACCGGTGGAGGTGGTAAGCACCCGTTTCTGGAGGAAGGCAAGCAGAGACTCTGTAGAAAGAACCAGGCTATCAAATGGGGAGTGAAGTGGGTGTGGCCACGGCAGGCATGCACATAGGCAAGTCTATGAACAAGCCTGCTGAGTCCCAGGGACCAGGTGGGTGCCCACCGTCACATTCCCCTCCAGTGCCCACGACTCACCCAAGCTACCATTATGTCTGACACTAGGGATGTTGTGTTGAACGAGGACATTCCCTGTCCTCAAAGAGGAAGAGCTATTTAAATGAGTAATCACACACAAAATAATCATGAATGTGCTGACTGTGACTGTGACGGAGGGAGTATGGGGCAGTGGGAGAGGTGGGGAGCTGAAGGGTCGTTTTAGCTGAGGTCTGAAGAATGAACGGTGCAGGGTGGGGCAAAACGGGGAAAGGGAATCAGTGTGTGTGGAAGCTGTGACGTAGGATAGACCATGGCTAGGTTGAGGATGTGAAAAGTCAGTACAGCAAGAGGAGGGCGGAGGGACAGAAGAGATGCTGGCAGGAGCCCTAAATGCCATGGTTAGGGTCTGACTTTATCTCCAGGACAGTGGGAGCCACAGGTTTTATTTTTGGCCGCGTGGCTTGCAGGAGCGGGATCTTAGTTCCCCGAACGGGGATCGAACCTGCGCCCCTTGCAGTGGAAGCGTGGAGTCTTAGCCACTGGACCGCCAGGGAAGTCCCAGACACAAAAGGTCTGAAGCAGGGGAATGGCATGGTCATCTTCGTGTTTTCGAATCCAGCTGGCTGCCCAGCAAGGAACAAATGGGAGGCTGGAGGCAAGGAGGCCGAAAGGGCTGGGCATTCAACCAGGTTGGTAGTCACGGGGGCCTGGACTTGGGTGTGGCGGGGGAGCTGGCCACCAGAGGAGCAAGAAAGGACTTTAGCTGCCGGAGGCCAGGTGACAGATGGAACGGACTGCGAGCTGCATCTCCTTCCATCACCCAACAGTTAATAAAGAGGGGAGGTCTGGGCGGGGTGCCAGGGTCCCTTCCGAACAACGAACAACGGGCCATGCCAACTGGATAAACAGTGGTGGACACATGATATTCCTTAAAAACAAGATCCTGATTCACTCACACTCCCTGTTGTTTACCAGAGGTGTTTGTTTTTTTTCTCCTGGGCTATTTCAGGTCCGACAGGTTTGTGGGGAGGGAAGAGTTGGGGCTCAGAGCCAGCTGGGAGGGAGAGGGACTAACAGGGCAAGGAAGGGACCTCCCCCTTCTTACCAGACCAGGAAGGAGCCTGGCCTGGGCCCAGCTATATGTTCTGGGGCAAATCCCTTCCCTTCTCCAGGCCTTTGTCCAAACTCTGGCTCTGATCTTCTGGACTCTCCCTTTCAAAGTAAAGTATTCTTATTCTTCACCTTTGGGTTCTTCTTTCTAAATGTGCTTTAGGGTGGGATGGGGTGGGGCAGCCCTGCAGGAAGGCAGCTTGGCGGAAGCCACTTCCTGAAGGACTGATGAATCAGGGTCTGTAGGTGGCATCCTTGGCCTGGCGGGGGGTGGGGGTGGGGGCGGCGTGGTGGGGGGGAAGGCAGGCCCAGCATGTTGGCCGGGGTGGGGGTGGGGGTGGGGGGGAACTTTCCCTCTCTGCTCCAGATCTGGACCATTCCTATCCTTTGTCCACATGCCTGTTATCTTCCACCAGGTTCTGGGGCCTGGGCCAAAGAAAGGGTGTGGGAGAGCCTGGTGGATAGAGATGGCACCCAGAGCCCTAGAAAAAGAGCAGAGACACTGCCCCCCGCCACAACCTGCCCCTGCCTTGCAGAGTTGAGAAATCCTTCCTATAGAAAGAGCTCTTAAAAGTTAATAAGAAAAAAGATAGACCTTCCAATAGAAAAGCAGAGGATATGAATAATAATAACCACCCACAAATAGCCAAAGAATGTATGAAAAGATTCTTTATTCAAAACTAAAAACTGAACACTGAAACAGCCTCAAGTATAAGGGCGGGGGTTCCCAACCTTTTAGAGTTGAGAAACTCTCCTGATGTCTAACTTCCTGGGACCCTTTCCTCTTCCTCATATGGTGCTGATGACTATAATCATTTTTCTTTCCTTTAAAAAAGAAATAATTCTTCCCCCACCCAAAGATCATAACTGGCCTCGTCTGATTTATTACCTTATAGTGGAGAGTTGAGAACTTTTTTTTTTTTTTTTTTTGCGGTATGCGGAGCACAGGCTCCAGACGCGCAGGCTCAGCGGCCATGGCTCACGAGCGCAGCCGCTCTGCGGCATGTGGGAACTTCCCGGACCGGGGCATGAACCCGTGTCCCCTGCATAGGCAGGTGGACTCTCAACCACTGCACCACCAGGGAAGCCCCGAGTTGAGAACTTTTAAAGAATTTTACGATCTTCCCAGAATAAAGTTAAAAACCCCATGTTCTGGATGCTTGGGGAGACTCCCATCTCGTCCCACCCATCCATGGCAGAGGACCCTCTCTCTTCTTCCCTGCAGGAGTCTGGGAATAGCCCTCAGGCCCTGGGGCCCATAAGGACTCGTCACCCTTGCCTTTTCTCACACTGTCACCTTTACCTGGCATGACCTCTCCATGCCCACCTATCTATCTAGTGTTTAAATAAGGATTGCTAAGTGCATACAATGGAATACCATCTTTTAAAAATCCTCACAATTGGTGATTCTTCCAACAAAGTAGTTGCGAGGACCCTGTGAGATGAGGCGGGGAACGTCTGGTGTGATACATGGATGTGGTACCCACTCCATAAATGGTAGCTATACCTGGGTCTTCACGGAGCAGACTTCTTGCCAATCAGGTCTCAAAGTGTCACCTCCTCCGAGAGGCCCTCCCAGATCACCTCCCTAGGTGGCACCCCCCACACCTGTCACTCCATCCCCTGGTCCTATCATATCATCTTAATGCTTAGCACTCCCTGAAGCCATCTTTTTTTTTTTTTTTTTGCGGTACGCGGGCCTCTCACTGTTGTGGCCTCTCCCACTGCAGAGCACAGGCTCTGGACGCGCAGGCTCAGCGGCCATGGCTCACGGGCCCAGCCGCTCCGCGGCATGTGGGATCTTCCCGGACCGGGGCACGAACCCGTGTCCCCTGCATCGGCAGGCGGACTCTCAACCACTGCGCCACCAGGGAAGGCCCCCTGAAGCCATCTTATTTGTTTATTATCTTTCTCCCTCCAGCTCTGTGAGCACAGGGATCTTAACTATCTTGTTTACTGATGTACCCCCAACACCTACAATAGCGCCTGACGTAGCAGGTGCTCCGTATATTTGTTTTTCATTTTTATTTTTAAAATTTATTTAATTTTTTTGGCCCTGCTCTGCGGCTTGTGGGATCTCAGTTCCTCGACCAGGGCCACAGGCAGTGAAAGCCCGGAATCCTAACCACTAGGGCACCAGGGAACTCCGTTTTTCATTTTTATGTTTTTATTATTTAAAAAAAATTTTATTTATTTATGTTTTGGCTGCGTTGGGTCTTTGTTGCTGTGTGCGGGCTTTCTCTAGTTGCGGCGAGCGGGGACTACTCTTCGGTGCGGTGCGCAGGCTTCTCTTGTTGTGGAGCACTGGCTCTAGGCGCGCGGGCTTCAGTAGTTGTGGTGCACGGGCTTAGTTGCTCTGTGGCACGTGGGACTTTCCCGGACCAGGGCTTGTACCCATGTCCCCTGCATTGGCAGGCGGACTCCCAACCACTGCATCACCAGGGAAGTCCCTGTTTTTCTTTTTTTTTTTTTTAAGAAGATGTTGGGGGTAGGAGTTTATTAATTAATTTATTTATTTTTGGCTGTGTTGGGTCTTCGTTTCTGTGCGAGGGCTTTCCCTAGTTGTGGCAAGCGGGGGCTACTCTTCATCACCGTGCGCGGGCCTCTCACTATCGTGGCCTCGCGGCCTCTCTTGTGGAGCACAAGCTCCAGACGCGCAGGCTCAGTAATTGTGGCTCACGGGCCTAGTTGCCCCGCGGCATGTGGGATCTTCCCAGACCAGGGCTCGAACCCATGTCCCCTGCATTGGCAGGCAGATTTTCAACCACTGTGCCACCAGGGAAGCCCCCCTGTTTTTCATTTTTAAATCAACTTTATTGAAGTAGAATTTACATACAATCAAATGCACCCCCTTTAAGTTGTATAGTTTGATGAGTTTTGACAAATATGTACACCTGTGTAACCGTCAAGGCAAAGACCGTTTCCATTCATCTCAAAATTTTGGCCCTGAGTTTTTTTGCGGTCAATTCCCCTCTACCCTGCTACATTTTTATGTGTGTGAATTGAACTAATCTTGAATTAGAGAGGACTGGCCCTAAGGTCTGGGGAGAGCTATTCACATGTTTACAATGCCTTTCCACTACTACGATCTTGTTTGTCTCACATGTGAGGCCATGGGTGCTCAGAAAGGCTAGGTGGTGACATGTGACAGAGGGTCTTCAAAGCCAAGAGGGAGAGCCCTCTGGGCTAGGGGCCTGGCACGCTGGGAAGTGTGTGGGTGCTCCAGGCTCACAGGCCTGTGTGCACCATGGAGCCTGGCAAAAGGCTGGCTTGTGGCCCCACCTCTACCCCAAATGGCCCAGGCCTCCAGGCCAGCTGAGGCGATGCCCTGCGGTGTTCAGATGTCAGCTACCTCCACCTACCCACTTCCCAGAGCAGAGCAGGCCTTTCCAGTCCCTATAGTTTGGGCCATGGGAAAAAGGAAATAAGGCTAGCGGCACCACTGGTGGCTCAAAGAGAACCAGACGCTGGGTGTCAGCTGACTTGGCCTCTGGCTGGGTTCTGCCTCCACCTTGCTGTGTGACCTTGGCAAGTCACTTTCCCTCTCTGGGCCTCAGTTTCTGTCTGTAGAAGGAAACTAATAATCTCTGCCAGCTGGACTTCAACTCCACCTGATAGTTCTCTGCTGCGTGAACACATTCTGCTCTTCAAAGCCTGTGCCTCTGCCTGTGCTTTCCCCACTCCCTGGAATGCTGTTCCTCAGTATCTGCTGTCAAAATTCTGGTTTTTCCAACTTGTAGTTCTGGCACTACTCCTTCTGTGATTTTCCTCAAGACAGAATGTTCTGTTCCTTCCTCCAGTTTCTCTATGCTCTCGAGGGCAGGGACTGTAATGAATAGTAGAATGGTGGGTTCTGTCTACTGAGATGACCCATCGTGTGCCAGGTGCTGTGCTAATCACTCTGCTATCTCATTTAATCCTCACAACAAAGCATCATTATCCTCAGTTGACGGATGAGGAAACTGAGGTTCGCAATAATGCCACTTGTCCTGGGTCCCAGAGCAGGTAGGACAACTTGCATCCTCTCTTTTCATCCCCAGCGTCTTGCAGAGGGCCTAGCGAGCAGGCATGTATCACTGAACACATGAACAGTGCCTAGATCAGCGGTCCCCAACATTTTTGGCACCAGGGACCGGTTTCGTGGAAGACAATTTTTCCACGGACTTGGCAGGGTGGTGCGATGGTTCAGGTGGTAATGGCAGTGATGGTTCAGGAAGTAATGTGAGTGACGGGGAGCAGCAGATGAAGCTTCGTTCGCTCCCCCGCCGCTCACCTCCTGCTGTGTGGCCCGGTTCCTAACAGGCCACTGGCCTGGATCACATTAGTCAACTTCAAACTTACCTTCTGTGGCGTTGACAGGACTGAAGCACCCGTGCTCAGTAAAGTTAATTTTTATTACCATCATTTTCTGCCTATGTCACACTTACAATAAGAGCTGTCCAATTACAGGGTGGGGCACGCTGACAAGTTAAGTACTCAGTCACTGGAGTAAGCAAGCAGAAACTGGGTCACTCTTGCTATGCATACAGGAGGTCTGAGCATCAGCGGCCAAAGGATGACCTCTGCTACCCCAGTCCATGATTTGGGGATCCCAGGGGTTAACCTGTCTCCCCTACCGGCTTGGGGGATAGTGTGGGTAGAATTGAAACACATTCCCCTGCTACATGTGACCCAATCAATGCCCAGCCCCGCAGGCCCGGTACCCAAAGTCCATGCTGGTCCGTGGGTTTTGAATCTGAGTCTTTTACAAACTGTAAAGTACTTTTTTTTTTTTCTATTTCTAACTTGCCCTGTCTCACAAACCACTTCCCAACTGAAGTACCCATATGCCGAGCCTGAAGAATGTCCGCCTGGCACTGGGACCAGGGGTGCCTTTGGGCCGGAGCCTTGCCTGCCACCTCCCTTTTCCCTGCACTATTGTGCAAGACAGGAGGGCACACCTTCTGGGGCAGGTCGGATCAAGGCCAGGGAACTTCCTGAGGGCTGGCGGCGGCGGGCGGGGCTGGGGGCAGGGGAGCAGGGGCGGGAGGAGTGAGCCTAGGCGTCGCCTACCGGTCCCCTACGTCCTCCTCGGCGTGATTCTCTTCCCAAGCGGGTCGGGGAGGGGGTGACACTCAGGCTGGAGCCCCCCAGACACTCCCGTCCTTTCCGATGCCCCCACCAGCCCCATCTCTTTCTTCGTTTTGATCACGGTCCGGTGCGCCTCCCTCTGCGTCTCTCCTCGGTCTCCCTTTCTCCGACCTTCTCTTTGTTTCCGTCTTGCGGGCGGTCCCGGCATCCCCGGCCCCCTGCCCCGCCCGCCAGCCAGCCCGCCAGCCCTCCAGCCCGCCAGCCTGCCAGCCACCGACGAGGGGGCGGGGCTCAGCTCCGGGGGCGTGGCCTGGCGGGGCGGGGCGGGCGCGGTAGGGCTGCTGGGCCACGGGCTGGGGCGCGAGGCGGAGGCGGTCCGCGGACTGACGCTGCTAGAGCCGAAGCGCGAGCCGGGCGAGGCCGCAGCCAGGGGCGGCAGGAGCGGCGGGAGCAGGGCTGGTCGGCTCCATGGCGCCAGTGGCGCCCGTCTGAGCAGCGCGGGCAGCGGCAGGCGGCGGCCGGATCGGGCCGCGGCTTTTACGCACCATGGGGGACGTGCTGTCCACGCACCTGGACGACGCCAGGCGCCAGCACATCGCAGGTGAGTACCGCGCAGCGCAGCGCGCGCAGGGGGTCCGGCGGGGAGCCCCCGGCCACGCCCCCATCCCGGCCAGCCTGCTGGGGTCTCGGGAGAGTCAGGCCCCGGGCAGGGCGGGAGTGGCTGGGGGACCAAG
Source organism: Grampus griseus (assembly GCF_964374135.1). NCBI lineage: Eukaryota > Metazoa > Chordata > Mammalia > Artiodactyla > Delphinidae > Grampus > Grampus griseus. The sequence goes on from NC_139000.1 coordinate 8,074,128, forward strand.
ACTGTTGTCCAAGCTTGTTTCTTCTACGTCTGAGCGCCCCTTCCCGGCCCCTTCTGAGGCCGCCCTTCCCCCTCCTGGGGGGACTCGAACTCCCACCCACCCTTTGGAGCCCGGTCTCGTCGGATCCCCCAACTCACTACCGCAGTCGAGCTATGGGAGGGGTCGCAGCCTCCCCTTAACCTTGGGTATCCCCGCCCGGAAGCGGTCCAGGCCCACTCGGCCAGCGTGTCCTGACCTTCCCTAGCTGTCCGAGTCCCCCACTCGCCCTGGCCCCAGCCCCAGTACACGTGGCCGAGGCTTCTAGGGGATTGGCCCATCAAGGCCTGAGACTGAGCCTGGGGAGTGGGCTTAGGATAGATGGGATACACAGGAGCGGTGGGTCAGAATCCCTGTCCTTGGACTCCGGCACAGCAGGGTGCTTCTGCTGCCAGCTTGTTTAGGGGGCTGGTCAGGACCGGAGCCCAGCCTCCTCAGCCCCCTCCTTCAGCCGTCTCTGCACAGTGGCCACTTCTCAGAAGGGCAGCTGCCCCCTCCCCCCTCCCTGGGGAAGCCCAGGGACTGCAGCAGGGTCCTGGGTTCCTCCTCCCCAAAACTCAGAGAGTGGAGAGAGAGGGTGAGACCCTCTGGCTGCTTGGGAAACTCAGTTCTGCGTGAGGCTGCCTGGGTGGAACCCCAGCATCTGTTTCCCAGCCATGAGATCTTGGACAAGTCTCCTAATGTCCTGGCCCCTCACAGTTTTTTTCTCTTCGAAATGGGGTGAATGATTTCTTCCTTATTAATAGACTTAAGTGAGCTAATTCACATAGCTTGCTTAGCACAGCCTGGCATAGAGGAGACCCCAGTGCGTGGGGTGCTGGTCCATGTAGGATGGAGGGGGAAGCCTATGGAAAGAGGAGGCCGTTCCTCTTGGTTGAATCTGCCTTTCTCTGTCTGGTGGACCCAGAGCACAGTGTCCGCCTACACTTATCATGATGTGTCCTGCAGTTCTCTAGAGTTTCAGAAGCTGAGTTCTGCCACTCAGACTCCTGGAGAACAGAAACCAGGGGTCCCTTAACGCCGGGTTCCCACCCCAGCTGGGCACAAAGGTTTGTCCTGTGACTGTGGTTCTGGGCTCACGACCTGAAATTCCCCTTTGTGCCAGGCCTGGGCCCGGGGCCAGTGGTGAGGGTGATGAAGAAATGAGTCAGACCCTCTCCAGCGTCAGACCAGCAGGGGGTTAAGTCCTGGAATACTTGCTTGTAGGACAGGCCTGGACTCTGGGAGGAGGAAGGCCTGGGCGGAGTCTTCCTTTCCCCTCCCTGTTGGTGGCAGCTTCCTGGGCCTCTGTAACAGTCCATCCATTCACGACCTCCTGTTGGGGCCCCTCACCCGGCCTGGTTGGGGTGTGCTGCGCCTTCTTTGGTGGGGTTTTTCCTCCCTCCACACCCAGCTCTGGCTCTCTCCCTCTTCCCGCCTCCTGGGCTGAGAACTGCCACTTCACAGGAGAGGAGACTGAGGCCACAGAAGGTGAAGTGTCCTCTCCTGGACAGGGCTGGGTTTGTTTTGTGGATGCCAAGTTGGTGGAAGAGGGCTGTGCGCACTCAGAGCCTGCTGGCCTCTTTCTTCTCAATACTTCAGTGCTATTAATAACCCTCCTTAAATGCCTCAAATTCCTGGTCCAGACTCACCTGAGGGGGCTCCTGCAGTGCCGAGTGGGAGGGGAGGAAACCAGCGAGCCTCCAGCCCCCTCCCACAGAAGGGAGCTGCCTTGGATATCTCTGTTGTGGGGAATGGGGGTGTGCTTTGCCCCCTCCAGCGATCCTCGCATTGTCCTCACCCCACCCACGGAGCAGCTAGAGCAGCTAGCACTTTCCCGCAGGACAATTAAAATTCCAGAGCCCTTCCGACCCAGGGACCCAGGGCCGCCCCATAGCGAAGTCAGCTGTGCTCTGAGCTCCGAGGCCTGTTCCTGGTTGGGTTCTGTGGCTTGGCCAGTGGCTTCCCGAGATTTGCACCCGCCTTGAGGAGGTGAGCAGGTGAGTGCCAGCCTGCAAGTCCTGGCAGGGGTCAGGCGCGCTCCTGCCATGGTGCTGTTTTGCCATCACGGCGTCTTTCATCCTGAGATTTCAAAGCTCCTGGCAAGCAGGGGCTTGTTCTCACACCAGCGGCCCCGTGGGGCTAGTGGCAGGATGATTCTCTTCCTTCTTTCATGAGGGAGTTTGTGTGGAGGAAGAACCCTGGCCTGGGAGCCAGGAGGCCTGCGTAACCTAAGGCAGCCGCTTACTTAACTCTCTTCAGTCTGTTTCTCACTGTGACTGAAAGGGTGTCTTCCCTGTGGGCCATAGTCCCTTCCAGCTCTGAGGGCCTAACCATCCCAAAGTTTCCCCGCAAATCTCCTCAGATTTGAGCCCCTCAAGGTCCCAACACTGACTCCACAGCATGTTAACTGGCACGACCTTGGGCCAGAATCTGAATCTCAAGTGTTCCTATCTGTAGAATGGGAATGATGAAACCTGGCCCAGTGCTTGGGGCATAGTAAGTACTTAGCAAACAATGGCCATTGTTATTGAGATTGTTCTTTACTCTCTGTTCTTGAGAGTGACCAGGTGTTTGGAGTTTGAAGCAAGCAACTGTAGCTGTGGTTTAGGTCCTGTTTCTCTGAGGTTTGTCCAGTCCCTGGGGTCAGGGTTGATGCTGGTTTCTGGGATGCAAGAATCCACCTGGGTTTTTAGAAACCTTGATTACCTTCTGTGTTGGCATATGTGTGAGATGGCTGTGGGCTATCTGGAGTGGGTCCAGAGAGCAGTGAGGGGAGGACCCATATGACAAGGAAAGAACTAAGACGTGGAGAGGTGGGGGGTAGGGTTAGGCCAACTCACACCTTCTACCTGGCACAGAGGCCAGGACAAGAACAAGAGTGGAAGCGCCCACTGGCTTCTATCAGTGCTGTAAGAGGTCTGAGCCTCGTAAACCAGGATGGAGCAGGTGAGGGAGTGAGCTCACTGTTGCTCGAGGTATGCAAGTAGGGGCTGGGTGCCGTGCCCTTAGCAGGAAACCTGGCCCTGCTTGGTGTGGGTCAGGGGGATGGGGGCTCTGCCTCAAGGACGGACTTGAAAGACTCAATCATTGCTCCAGAAATTCTGTTGATCAAGATGAAATGGTGGGGGCCAAGGAACTGCCCCCCCCCGGCACACACACATACACACAGTGCCCTTAAGGTTTATTACCCGAGAGCGCTAGTACAGAAGTTTGCCAGGGCCTGTGCTCCTCCCTTCTGCCGGCCTCACCTTTCCCCTTGCTAATTCTTTTTTTAAATACCAGCTTTATTGAAATGCAATTCACCTGCCAGCCAATTCACCCACTTAAAGTGTACCATTCAATGGTTTTTTTGTATATTCACACAGTTGTGCAACCTTCCCCACAATCGATTTTAGAACATTACGTCACCCATCAGAGAAACTCTCCACCCATTAGTAGTCACCCTCGCTTCCCCCTCAGTCCTTCCCAACTCTAGGCAACACTGCTAATGTCGTCTAATTGCAAAAGTAACACACACGCAAGCAATGTGGGAGTGGAAAATGAAAAAAGCAGAGCTCTTCCATCTTCCCTCCCTTCAATCCCACTGCCCAGAAGAAATCCCTCAAGATTGGTGTGTCACTGTTTCCAAACGCCCATCTGTGTACATACACATTTAACTCTTTATAAAAAGAGGTGCAATTATATGTTTCTGTGGTTTGACTTGTTTCACTCAGTATATTGTGGATACCCTTGCATGTCAGAACACGTGAGTCTGCCTTCTTCTGTGGGTGGGTTTCTTTCTGTGCGTGGCAAGGTTTATTTACCCAGACCCCTGTTAACCGACGTTGGGTTGTTTCCAGTGTTTTGCTAGTAATCACGGTGCTGCCTGAACCTCCTTGCACATATCCTGCACCAGGTTCCGGTGTCAGAGTGGCCTCAAAATGGAACTCCTGGGTCACGTTTTGATGTGTTGACACAGAGCCTCTGAAAAGGCTGTAAACATTTGACACTCTCTCCTGACAGCATGTGGTACTTCAGTACCAAGTATTATCACCCCTTTTGACAATCAGATATGAAAAAGGGGGTATCTTTTTAATTTATTGAACAGAATAATTAATATCTTTCCTCCAAGTTGATTTTAAAAAACTGCCTTTCCTCATTCGGGCAGTGGTTGAAGGTCCCAGGAGTTTAGGGGTGGAGGGTCTGCCTTTGGCCACCCCCCCACCCAGGTGTGTGGCTTCCTGGGTGCAGCCGTGGGCTTTTCAGGGAGCCCGGCATCTGCCGGAAGCAGTGCTCCACCACCACCCCCTTCGCTGCTGCCCTTAGCCAAGGTCTGGGTCAGCCCCTGGGGGTAAAGCGTCTGGGGATTCTGCCCTGCTCTTGTGTCGTCTTACATAACGTGCTTTTGTTGGCGTTGACCCTGCCCTCCCCCTCCATCCAGCCTCCACTTGTCTGTTCCTTTCCCACTGCTGGGGCCTGAGCTCCGGACTCGCCTGCTCAGAGCTGCCTCCCATCTCACCCCTCCATCCTTCCCACACACGCTGCCAAAGAGACCTTTCTAAACCCAAACTGGGCCATGGGCCTCCCTTCCTGCCGCCTGAGGAGCGAGGGTTAGGAGTCACTCACCACCATCCTGCAATAACTTTATTCTTTCGTGGTATTTCCCTTCTGTGTTTTACACGTCGCTGAGGCCATGACTCAGTTTGTGCCTCGCTCCTTGCACTGAACGATTCATAGTAAACACCGCTCCCAGGTCATCAGACCCTCCCTGGAAGCGTCCTCCAAAGCTACCTCTGTTCCACCTGAGGCCGTCCATGCAGACATTTTTCTTAGCCTTTCCCCTAATGTAGGACGTTGCCATGCTCCACTGTGACCAAAGAGGTGGTTTTCAGGGGCAAACTGAGTCACTGTGTTTGTTTCCTTTCCCGCTCTCGTCAGCTTCCCTGCTGAAGACAGACTCATCCTCTTGCCCTACGCCCCCTCCCCTCCCCCCAGCCTGCTTCCACCAACCTGGACATTTCAAGGAAGGCCCGTTCCTGGGAGGCCCGGACACCTCTGAGCATCTTTCTTTGGGAGCCTGCTCAGAGGAGCTGCCGGTGAGCTGGGGACACGGACTGATGCCCGTGGCGTCTGGGTGTGACCACGTAGGTCCTGCCGCTTCCCCAGCCTGCAGCCTGCAGGGAGTCCACTGATTTGTCTCCTGCCTGAGGATGGTAGTTGATGGACTGCACTGCTCCCGGCTCTGAACCTGTAAGATTAGCCATCGCTTAACGGAGCACTTACTCTGTGCCAAGCCTTCCTTTGTTTCTCTGCATCTGCACCCTCCGCCTCCCTCCCCAGCATTTTACAGGCCAGTGGTTAGGGGTGCGGGGGCCGAGCAGGTTAGTGGCAGGGGCCGAGTGGGAAGAGCGGCATGTGTCAGAGACTGGGTTGCACACATCTGTCCTCCCGTCTTTACTCGGCTGGACTCAAGTCTGCCTTTGGCCAGTCCTGCCCTCCTGCCGGCGCCCCGTCCTCCTCCGCAGGCAGAGCTCGTGACTCACTCCAGCCCTGGTCTCCTCGTAGCATCCTCCTGCGGTCGGTCACAGAAATTCCTGAGCTGCTTTTCCTTCCCCTGCCCCACCCCCACCGACTTCCCTGCCTGAGGAAGAAGGGTTTTCTGTCGAAGGTGCTGGGCAGAGTTTGAAGGAAACATGAAGGCAGATGCCTAAGTTTAAAACCCTCGAGGGTGGAGCAGAGCCATGCCCCTCTTCTGATAGAATCTTAGGGCCTGAGTCATGGAACACTGCAATCTTCTGATCTCCCAGATTTTAAAACTGGAAGAACAGGAAGTGCCCATCTCTCCAGGGCAGCTGGTTCCACCCCTGGGAACCATCTCGGTTTGGAGATGTGCTACCTCTGGCCCACAGAGGTGAAGGGACCAGCCTGGTGACACAGTGGATGGTAAGTTAGAAGGAAGCAGGGAGTCCAGAGGTCTGGGCAAGGCTGTGCGCTCAGCTGCTTGGGTGCGAGTCCGAGCTTTGCCACTCGACGGTGTTTGAGGACAGGTTGGCCACCCTCTCTGAGCCTCAGTGTCTTCCTTCCGTTAAAGAGGATGAGAGTGCTGGCTTCTGAGGGCGTAGAATCAGGAGTGACAGCCCCTGCGCGGTGCAGCACGGGGCTGGTGAGTGGTGAGAGCACAGCGCGTGGTAGCTCCGGGACACCACCTGGAGGGAGATGGGCCAGGTCTGTCCTGTAGCCTCAGGCACCCAGACCCCTGCCATGTGTTCCAGGAATTTGGCATGCCCCAGGTTGAGGAGCACCAGCCTGTGGCCCTGGACATCTGCAGCGGTCAGCAGGCACCTGGAGGGTGGTGAGACGGGCTGTGGTCACACAGGAGAGTCAGTCAACGGCATTACCTACTCTGTGTCCGATGTTGGGCAGGGCCCAGGAATGAAGGGGCAAAAGACAGATAGGAACACACCCCGCCTTGCCTGGCCACGTGTCCAGAATTATTTGCTTGATCTGGGTCTCGAGCCTGGTCCTGTTGACTTTTTGCTGTGTGACTCTGAACCAATGGCTATGCCTCTCCGTGCCTTTTCTTCCCATCTGTGACCCCCTAAGACCAGTATCTACTTATGGGAGTTCTCTGTCTCTGAAAACCTTTTCCTAGTGGTCTTAGGTACCTTCTAAAGGCAGGGCTGGGTGGGTTTGGATGTAAGAAGTTGAGGGAGAGGGTCGCCATCTGCATGCCTGTGAGAGCCCACAGGCATGTGATGAGCTCTTGCCCCAGACACACTTGGTCATCCTTTTATTCATTCAGTCAGTAGTTACTGAGCTCCTACTGTGTGCCAGGCACTGTGCTAGACACCAGGGACACACTGATACCCGAACTCTGACGCAGCCTCTGCCCATGTGGCGCTGGCTGGCTGGCTGTCCCTCTTCAGGGTGAGGAGTGTTCTCGAGGCGGGGGGCGGGGGGGGGGATCTTCAGCAGGAAAGTGTGAGAGGGGAACTGGCCCAGTGGCTGAGGGGGGGGGATGGGGTGAAGAGGAGAGAGCCACATAGGCTGGCCCTAGAGAAGAGGGGACTTTGTCCTGAGTGTCCTGGGGAGGCCTAGGAGGGTGGGTGAGAGGGGAGCCCCGTGGTGAGAGGGGCCCAAACCAGTGCGGATGGGGTACAGTCAGGGGACGTGTGTGTGTGTGTGTGTGTGTGTGTGTGTGTGTGTGTAGGGGTGATGGAGCAACCAGGCCTTGGTGATGGTGATGTGTGAGGTTGGGAAGATCTGGTGCCTGTTCTTGGCCTGCGGGATTGATGGACCCCCCATAGGCTGTTTTATTGAGGTAGCCAGGGGTCCTAGCTCCCCCTGTTCCCATTCCTTTGATGACAGGAGACTCACTCCCTTCCGCAGCAGCTGAGTATGAGAACCTTTGCTTCCAGGGGCAGAGTGGAAAGAGGGCGGGCCTGGATTCTGGGGACCCGGCTTCGAGATCTTGTCTCAACTGCCCCTTCCCCTGGCCTCAGGTTCCTCATCTGTAAAGTGGGCCTAAGGTAGCCCAGATGCGCTCGGTTATTGTGAGGGATCAGCGAGATGATGTGGGAAGTGCTGGCTCCTGTGATGACCAGTCATTACTGTTGCGCATCACCCTTGATAGGACACTGGCCGAGGGAGTCCTTCCTCTCAGGGGAACGAAAGTGCAGGGCATGGGCCAGGGTGCAGGGTCCACCTGCAGGGCCAGGGGCTCCAGTGGGTAACCAGGCACCCAGGAGGGGCAGAGGAAAAATGAATTGTGGTTTGGAAACTGTGAACCCCACTTTCCCACCCACACATCTGTGGCCAAGCCAGCCGCAGCTGCTGTCCTTCCTCCCCACGCCTGACAGAGCTGTTTGTGTCCAGCCAAGTTTGTGAAGCCAGAATCTTCTAGAATAGGAGTCCCTTGGGCAGGAAGCTACTCACCCTCTTGTGCTTTATTTACCTGCCTCTAATCCTTCCCACCTGCCGGGAGCCATTTATGGGTGCAGCCTGGGAGGCAAGAGTCTCAGGGCTGGTGCCAGGTGACCTCTGGCAAGCCCTTCTTCCTCTCTGGCCCTGTTTTGCCAATCTGTGCAATGGGGCACTAGCACAATCTCTAGTACCCTCCTGGCTCTGCCCTCTTGGGAGCCTGTAGGCTTTGGGCTGTGTTGAAAGCACAGAGCAGGTGCCCAGCAATTATTTATTTATTTATTTTGTGGTACGTGGGCCTCTCACTGCTGTGGCCTCTCCCGTTGTGGAGCACAGGCTCCGAATGTGCAGGCTCAGCAGCCATGGCTCACGGGCCCAGCCGCTCCGCGGCATGTGGGATCTTCCCGGACCGGGGCACGAACCCATGTCCCCTGCATCGGCAGGCAGACTCTCAACCACTGCGCCACCAGGGAAGCCCCAGCAATTATTTATTGTGTGATGCCATCTTGTTGTGGAGGGAAAGAGCCCACTCTGAAAACTGTCTTGTGCTGGGCCTGAGCTGGGTGGTGGGGATGAAGCTGTGACGCGAGCCCTGATCTCACGGGACTCATGCCATCCAAGACGCTTCCATGAAGCTGAACGCAATGTGGTTTCTGTTACAAAGACAGTGGATCTTTATGTTTTCTAAAGTGCATATTGGTTTTAAATCTGGTCAGCCCAACTCAAGGGGCAGCATGTCTGGCCTTGACCAGGAGGCAACTGGCTTCTGCCAGCAAAGGCCCTGTGGCCTTGGGCAAGTAACTCTCCGCCTTCAGTAAAACGGGAAGGTGATCCCTGCCTCTGGGGCATGTGAAGATTCTGGGAGGCAGTTGCTCCTGGCACATGGAACCCGCTGGGTAAGTGGCAGTTCCATTTAGCTGAGTCCTTGGGGGAGCAGTGAGTCCTTGGGGGAGTCCTTGGGGGAGCAGTGTCAGTTGCCCGCCAGGGATTTTAGGAGTGATGGGACCTCCAGAGGGGAGTGGGCTGACAATTGCAGTTCTGTTACTGTTTTTGTTTTTTGTTTGTTTTTTTGGAAGTGTTCGCTGGAGAGGAGTGGGAAGGGGAGAAAAGAGAACAGGGCTGAAGCTTTGGGGAGTCTGGGCCCCGCTGGGCTGCGGAGCTGCGGTTAGCATGGAAGGTTCGCTCGCGGCCTGGCCTGCTCAGGCCGCAGATCCCCCTTGCCCTGAGTTTGGAGCTCGCTGATGGGCCGTGGCTGCTTTCCTTTTCTGGCCCAGACCTCCCTGCTCGCCAGGAAGGACCCTTCGCAGTCATCTGACCAATCTCCTCCTCCATTTCGTAAGTGAGTAAACTGAGGCCCAGAAAGAGGAAAGGACATTCCCAGGGTCTCAGAGGCTGCAGACCTGGGACGGGAACCCGGGGCCCTTTCCATTCCTGGACACCCCAGACAGCGAAGCCTGGTCAGGAAGGAGGGATGGGCCCGGGTGGGGCTGTGAAGGTTATAATTTTGAAAACTGAGTAAACAAACAAACCCTCTATGAGAGAAGCGGCCCTGTGCTGGCCTCACAGATAGGCCTGTGTCTGAGGAGACAGCCCAGGCCTGTCCACATGCAGACAGCTAGGTGTTGTGGAGGATTAAAAAAAAAGCCAAGCTACCTTCCCCTCCACCCCCACTGCCATGTTTCAGGCTGCCAGGAAAAGGAGCGGGGAGAGGCCTGATCCCCCAGGACGACCACTGCTCAGCCCGGCCGAGGGCAGCCCTCCGGGCTCTGCTCAGCACAGTCACGGCTCACTGTGGGGCTTTGAGCAGGGGGCTTCCCCTCTCTGGGCCTCAGTTCCCCCGTCTCGAAAATGGGGGCGATTCCATCTCTCAAGGAGGGTGGCCGGGGGGCACGGGGTGGGACACGATTTGGGCTGAGTGGCTGAACACAGCGAGCCCTTTCTCTCATGCTGACCTGAGTCTTTGTGGCCAGAGGTGAGGCCCCTTTCTCGGGGCAGAAGTGTTACTTTCTCAGGCCTGCCTGCTCCTGGGAGACAAACCTCCACTCCGAGTTGGGCTGTAGCAGGCCACCCAGCTCAGCTTTCCTGTTTTCCTGTTGAAATTGTGGCAGAATCTGAGAGGAGGTGCTTCTGGGGCCTGCCCTGCAGGCTGGGGGCCGGGCCGCAGTCAGGCCTGGAGCCCCCCAGGGTGGGGCTCAGCAGACTTCCTGTGTGATTAGGGGCAGAGCCCCGCGACTCCCCTCCCCTCTTCCCGAGTCCCCCTTGTGGCTTCTGAGAGTCCAGCGCCGTGGAGGGGAGCTCGGCCTAGCCTCCACGCTGGGCCTCATTTTCCACCGGGGTTCAATGAAAGATTTGGGCGAGAGCCTCGTGGGGGTCCTCTGGGCCAAGTTCTAGGCCCTGAGAGGCCTTGCAGGACCCACGGACTAAGCCTGCAGCCAGGAGTGCTGTTCCCTGGACCCACTCGTGGCAGGCTGGGTTGGGGCCTCCTCCAGGTGCCTCATGTGGCTGTGGTCCTAGGTTCTTGTCCGTGATATGAGCAGTACGAGGCAGACAGTGTGGCCTCGAGGGACAGAGCTGGCTCCACTGGCTACTAGCCAGGTGCCCCTAGGACAGTTACTGTGGTTCTTGAGGCCTTGGTTTCACCAGCTGTAAAATGGGTATGATAACAATACTACTTCCCTCATTACATGGGATATGCTTTTCATGTAAAGGTTAAATTGCATTATGTGCATTTATCAGTTACATTTATGCACATTTAACGCAGTGCCGGGCGTAGTAAATGCTCAATAATCAATAGCTATAATTGAAATTTGTTACTTTAAATTAATTCCTTAGCAGTGAATGAACGAGTAAATGTCCTGCAAGGTTTCCATCTCGCAGCACAGGGACCTGAAGCTATTTGGATGCAGGGTCTGGTGGGTGCAGAGAGGGCGCTGGGGGGTATGGAGGGGTGGGGCAGACGTGGGCAGGGGCACGGCCCTGGCTGGTTCTGACTTCCCCTCTGCCCGTCTGGAAGGAGTGTTTGCCCCCACCTTGGTCTGAGACCACAGGCCTGGCGTGCGTGCAGCCGCGCACACGCAGCTTCCTCTCTCCTGGCGTGTATTCCTCTCAGTCTGACTCACTGGCTTTGAGTCTTTTGTTCTTGTCCTTGAGCCCCAAGGGTGAGGCTGGGAGAGGCAGGGCCCAGGGACTTGATCTTGGGTGGGCTGACCCTCCCCCTGGCTCCCGACCTCTCTGGGCGCTGGGCCTCTGGGACTAAGCCCTGGTGTGACAGGCTGGGGATGGGACACCTGGGTCCTGGCACCCCGACTGACTCCCTGTGCATCCGGCGCAGGGGCACACCTTGACTGAGCGCCCACTGTGAGCGTGGCACCCAAACCAAGCTGGCCCAGGCCCTGCCCATGTAGAGCTCAAGGTTTGGCTGGAGGGATGCGCTGAACAAGTGGTTCCGGCCAACCATTAATTAACTAATTATCAGAGGGCACATCGTGATGAAATGACCTCGCTCCGAGAGAGCTCGCCCATGTGGGCCCTGCACCAGGCCCGGGAGGAGCTCGGCCGCCCGATCTCTCAGCGATGCCTGTTATTTGCCCTCCTGTCACATGAGGAAACGGGCTCCTGGTGGCCCAGGGACTCTCCCAGAGTCCTCCAAGTGGCCCAAGTCCCTTCCCCTCTTGGTGTCTCAGTTCCTGGTCAGGAAAACGGGTCCGTCCAGGAGGGGTGCTGTGACAGGCCAGGGTCCTGTTGCTGGGCCCTCCCAGGGCTTGGGATGTCATCTGGCTTTTAGGACAGTGACCACCAGCCTTGGGGACTGCATAGCCATTGAAAGTGAAGATGTGCTGTACGTCGGCAAGTATGTATGTCTGTGCAGGTGTAGAAAAAATATAGAAGGAAATGGATCAACATGTCAGTAGAGGTTTTGCCGGGGGGTGGGTGGATGGATGGGACTCGGGGGGTTCACACCGGGAAGTGGGGGGTTGCTTCTCCAGCGTGGAGTCTCTGCGCCAGGCAGTGCAGGTGGGCGTGGTGGGAACAGTGGGGCGAGAGGAGCGTGCTGTTCTCATCCAGCTGGGCGGGTCTGTGACCCACCAGTCCTCCAGCCCTTAGACACCCCACTCACTGCTCCGGCCAGGACGTGGCCCAGGCCCCCGTGTGATGCGCAGGCCCGCTGGGTGCTTAGAGCTGGACGTCGGCTGCTGAAGGTGTGTGAGGCGGAAGGCTGGGCTCGAGGCCCCCTTTCTGCAGTGCTCAGGGCTCCCCCTCTGCCTTGTGGCCTCAGCTCTCTGTGTCTCTGTTTCCCCACGTGTAAAGTGGGGACGGCGTAACTGCCTCGCAGTGTTGTGAGCTTCATGACGGAAGCCATGCCTGGCGCCTGGCACGAAGTGAACCCTCAGAGCTGAGAGTTTCTGCCCTTGGGGTCCGGCGCCCCCACCAAGGTCAGGGCTTCCCTCCCAGAGGAGCCCTGGCAGGCTGGACTCGAGCGACAGGATGCTATTAAGTCAGGTCTTGGTAGTGAGCTCTGACCTCCCCCTCAGACCCACAATGGCTCCCACCTGCCAGCATCCAACAAAGGTCACCTCCTCAGGCCCTGGAGGCTGCACCTTTCAACTCTGAGCTTCCTCAGAGCCCCCCCTTTTATGGTTGTTGTCATTACACAAGCAATATCTAATACCAAAGAAAAACTAGAAAGTAAAGAGAAGTAACAGGAAGAAGATGAAAATCGGCAGCGGGCTGTGGGCATCTGCATCCTGGTCGTCCCCCTGAAGCATGTAGAATGGCTGCAGAATATTCCATCATGGCCGCAGTAGCCTGCCTTTTAACTTGCTCAGCCCAACGCCTATCGCTGGGCACTTGGGTTGTCTCTGTTTTTCGTTGTTGCAGGCAGTGCTCGGTGGGACAGCCTTAATCACTTCCATGGGATTAATCCATCGATCCCAGCATTGTTTGAGAGCCTGCTCAGTGCCAGGTTGTGTGTGGGGCTGGGGGTGCCGGATGGGGAGGCAACCATGGTCCTCATCCTCCCAAGGACCCCTTTCTGGGAGGAAGGACCCAGCATGGAACATCTGCCGAGGTGGGGAGCGAGGGCGTCTCTGGGAGCCAAGGGAGCGGCAGTGACCCAGACTTGGAGGGTCAGGGAAGGCTTGTTGGGGAAGGGGATGTCTAGGTGAGACCCAAGGCATGAAGAAAGAAGAGCCATAGGTAGAGGGGCAGCTCTGCAGAGCCCCAGAGCCGAGAGAGCGCAGGTATCTGGGGGAACCAGAATTGCCCAGAAATTGGTTTTGCCGTGGTACTTGCTGGCCATGGCCGCAGTGCCCCTCGTGTGCAACTACCCTTTGGTGGTTGTTTTTCAAAGTGCTGGTACATCTGTCCCCCACCCCGCCGTGGGGCTGGGATCTTCCTCTAATGGGGGACACAGAAGCAGGGTGACCTGCCGGCCCCAGGTGAGAGTCCCGCAGACACACCCGCCTCCGTCCCTTCACCTCACCCCAGGCTCAAGTGCAGGCCCGGCTCAGCTCCAGTTTCCCAGGCCCTTTGCAGGTGCTGTATCATTTGACAGAATCTGCCAGAAGAGGAAACTGAGGATCCGAGCTTAGGTGACAGCTCGGTTTGCCTGACGGGGTAGTGACCTTTTCTGCTGCTGAGGTGTGACCTTGGGCTGGCCTGGCCGGCTCCAGGTGTGAGGCCCCACCTGTATAGGAAGCGCTCTACTGGGATTGGAGAGCCCCTGGCAAACACTGCCTCAGGCTGGGAAGGGTCTGTCCCCAGGCCTGAGCTGGCTTTTCTGGAAAACCCCAGCCTTTTCCTGTGTCGTAAGATGCCTGGGAGACCGAGTCGAGGGCTCTGGTGTAATCTCACAGCCAGGGACAGGTTTTATGTTCTCGTGCTGTGCTTGGTGCTGGGGATAGGTCATGAGTGAGACAGACGGGGTCCCTGTCCTCGTGGGGGAAACAGACACCAGTTAATTGTGAAAGCAAAGTTATGCTGATGACTAACGGGGTTCTGCCCTGAATGGGGGTGTGTGGCTGTCAGGGACAGTCACAGTCTGAGGAAGGGCTTGAGGGTCCAGCCCAATGGAGTCCAGCCCCTTCACTGGACAGACGTGCTGGAGAGCCTGAGAGAGTGAGGAACTTGCCCAGGGTCACCCAGTCACGGTCAGGTGCCCGGACTCAGGCCCCAGGGCTTTTTTTTTTTTTAAATCTTTTGGCCGCACCACGTGGCATGTGGGATCTTAGTTCCCCAACCAGGGATTGAACCCGTGCCCCCTGCGTTGGCAGCGCAGTGCCTTAACCACTGGACCGCCAGGGAAATCCCAGGCCCCAGCACTCTTAACCCTGCATCACCGCCTGGAAATCTGGGCTTGGAATCTGTTACCACTGCCAGGGGAGACGGTGAGCCCGTCCCCACTCGCCCTCAACTGACCCCCGGAGAAGCAGACACAGAACGTGGGCCTGTTGGCCGAGAGCAGAGTTTCCCATGATGCACAGGTGGGGGGCATGCAGGCACCTGGAGCAAGGAATGTGAAGCTGGCAGGGCCTCCCAGGGGATTTGCCCGTGTACCCTCCCTTCTGGGCCTGCTGGAGCCCGAGGAGACACGCAGCTGGTGACCCCGGGGTGGGGCAGGGCCTGTGTCCTTTGCTGGCTCAGGAGGGCAGCCCGCTGGAGTCTTGTTATTTGGATAAACTTTCCATCTTCTATCTGCATGAAGCCTCTCCGTGCCGAGGGTCCCTGGCATTCGAGCCTGGGATTGGGTTTCCTTTTGGCCCAGCAGCGAGCACATGAGTGAATTTTCATCGTGGCTCATCTTCCTTCTCCCTCCCTTCCTGGGCTGGTCTCCTTCTGCTGCTCCCTCCCTGCCTTGAGCCCTCTCCCTGCTCCCACCCCACTTCCCTCTGGACCCAGGGAGCCAGCTGTGTGTGTGTGTGTGTGTGTGTGTGTGTGTGTGTGTGTGTGTGTGTGAGTGAGAGAGAGAGGGAGAGAGAGAGAGAGGGAGGGAGGGAGGGAGGGAGGGAGGGATAGAGCGATAGATAGGAAGATAGATAGATAGATGGGCAGGGGGATGGACGGGGGAGGCAGCAGCTTGGGAAGGAGGCTGACTTGGACTTAGTGAAAAGGATGGTGTCAGAGGACATTCGGCTAATGAAATGTGTGGGATTTGTGTGTCTGTTTAGCCTTTTTTCTTTTTTTTTATATTTATTTATTTTATTTTATTTATTTTTGGCTACGTTGGGTCTTTGTTGTGGAGCACAGGCTTTCTCTAGTTGGGTGAGCCCCCGCTGGGCTTCTCGTTGTGGTGGCTTCTCCCGCTGTGGAGCAGGGGCTCTAGGTGCTCCGGCTCAGTAGTTGTGGCGCACGGGCTTATTTGCTCCGCGGCATGTGGGATCTTCCCAGGCAAGGGCTCGAACCTATGTCCCCTGCATGGGCAGGCAGATTCCTAGCCGCTGCGCCACCAGGGGGGCCCCCAGCCTTTTTTCCATTAGGCTTTGGCCAGAGTAACTGGCACTAGTGATTGATTCTTATTAGAATGGCAGCTGACGTTATCGGGCACTTACCGACAGTCAGGCAGAGCGCCAGACACTCCTCACACATTCTCTTATTTGGTCCTCACAACAACTCTTTGAGGTATATGCTATTTTTACCCCCATTTTATGTATAAAGAAATTGGGAAGTTCATGGTCAGTAGCAGAGCTGGGTCTGTCTGTGTTTTATCTTTTTTTTTTTTTTTGGCCCAGCCTCGTGGCATGCGGGATCTTGGTTCCCCGACCAGGGATCAAACCTGTGCCCCCTGCAGTGGAAGTGTGGAGTCTCCCATCACTGGACCTCCAGGGAAGTCCCTGTCTGTTTGTGTTGTTACTGCTAACCTCTCTCCTGGGACAGAATCTTCTCCATAGCCTCCTTGCCAATTGGCCATCCAGCTTCTGCTTGTTTACCTCCAGTGACAGGGAGCTCCCTACTCTATAGGGGCCACCTGTCCCACCACTGGGCACCTGAGATGGAAAGCCCCTTCTGGAGTCCTGTCTGCCGTGGGTGGGTCACTCGAGAACAGGCGCCATTTCGGCCGGAGTCTGGCTATGGCTGGCTTTCCACGGCATCTCTTTTCCTGAGAATTATCCAACTCTTTTGTTTTGGGAGTTGAGCTAGCTCCTCCCTTTTTCCCCTTAACAGTCCTTACCTGGTACTCAGCCCTTTACAGCATCATTCGTCACATACTGAGCAAGCCTGAGCAAACTTGATGTTGAAACCATAGAGGTATTTTCATTAGCATTGATCTGGACGTCTTAGTCAATTCAATAAGACAAGAAAAAAAAGAGAGAGATATAAACACAAGATACCAGGAAAGCAAGACACTGTGGTCCCGCCCTGGTGGAGTTCAAAGCACTTTCCCATCTAGCCTCGCCCTTGGCCTTGTCCACCCTGTGAGGCTACCTGTGGGAAGTGCAGGTTCAGAGAGACAAGGAGTTTGCCCAGCTGCAGGGCCGTGGAGCGGAGGGAGCTGTGGTCCACCGAGGTCTGGTGGCTTATGGTTTGTTGGGTGTTTGCTTTCTGAATCTTCGTTGATGTTTCTCCGTCCACTTCTCCTTTCTGAATAGTTAACCTCTGAGGGACAAGGGCCCAGGAAGACCGGACCCCAAGCGTGTTGCCTTCCCGTCCTCTGCATGGCCTGCAGAGCGACCGGGTAGCTGCTGCTTTGATTCCGCTTTTCTGGTCCCCATTTCATGGCACGAAACACATCACAGAAAATTGCCAGTAGCACGGGTGGACACACTGTGGGACCCCTGAGCTTGTGAAAGACCCCACTGCCCACCTGGCAACTCATCCCCCGGCCACCGACACTCGGGCAGGTGGAACTGCTTTCAGTTACTCAGGCATCATCATTGATGATACAAGCCCGCATCTGCTCGGGCTCTGTGGCTTTACTCGTTTCATTGAATCCTTATGACAACCCGATGCGGTGGGGCGGGTACCACTGTTACTCCCATTTTTACGGCCCAGGAAACTGAAGTTCAGAGAGAATTAAGCCACATGTCCAAAGTCCTACGGTCAGTGAGCAGTGGGGTTAGTATTTGAACTGAGATCAAATTCTAGAACCTTGACACTACACTGTTCTGTGGAAGTGCCCTTCTCGACACAGGAAGGCACTCAGTTGTTTGTGGAACAGATGAATATTTTCTCGCCTGTCTGAATCTGTGCATTTCCTGTGTCTTCTGCTTGGCATGCTCTCCCTGCCCAAACCTCCTCCTCCACCTTGCCAGCACCCCTTCATGTCTCGGGTGCCGCCTCCTTCTGGAAGCCTTCCCCGACGCTGCAGGCTGGGTTAGCTGCCCCTCCTCTGGGTTCTTCTGCTGCTCCCAGCCCCATTGTAGGTTTTGTTGACAGTCTGTCTCCCTCATTAGACAACAGGGAGTGGGTTTGTCTAACTCACTCCTGAATGCCCAGTGCCCCGTGGTTGATGAATGAATGAATGAATGAGGGCAACACAAAACCTTTCTCGGCCAGCACGGTGGAGCCCCGGAGACCCTCACTTGTCCTTGGTGCTGCCCCCAGCTCCCATTTTGGTTGATCCTGAGCTGACTGACGTGGATTTCAGGCTGTCCCCAGCGCCCTACCTCTTGGTGGCTGGTGGGAGGGGCTGGATGGTGATGCTGGCTGTCAGGCTGGTCGTGGAGGAGGGGCTCAGGCAGCGAGTAGTTCTGCCTGGGATCTCAGGGTCTACCTCTAGTCTGGGTGCTACGGGGCAAGTTGGTGGTGGGTTCTCAAACAGGGGTCCGGGCCTGTGGTGGGCACCCGCCAGCGTGAGGGTGCCGTGGCAGAGTGCCCTAGGCGCCCGGTCCAGCCTCAGCGCTCTGCACTGTGGGCGGAGAGCAGGCGTGTGTTGAGGGGCACCACGGCCTGGGGGCAGTTTTGACAGATGGCCAGGCCCCAGGCTAAGAGGACTCAATCTCCAGTGGGCGTGGCAAGGAAGAAAAGAAGAGCACGCAGGTGAGGGTTGTTGCTGAGAAGTCAGTAGGCACGGGGGTTGGGTGTGAGCGGGATGGAGGTTGGTGTTTACAAAATCACCGTCACAGGTCAGCCGCCTCTGTGCCCGGCGTGAGGGAGAAGCTGGTTATCCCCAGTGCACGGAGGAGAATACGGAGTGAGGCACCGGACCACGGAGCTGGGGTTTGTCCTGTGTCTGTCTGGCTCCCAAGCCAGGGCTCTCTGGGGCAGGAGGACGGGCGAAGTGGAGCGGGTGAGCAGTCTAAGGAGGCTGGTCCTTCCTTTCCATCCTGCATGGCTCTGTTGGCCTGGGGTGTGGCCTTGGCCGTGGAAGGGCCTGGTGCAGGACGCCAGCCTCTGGAGACCAATGAGAGTGGAAGTGGCGCAGGGCAGGTGTGGGTGGGCCGGTCCCCCTGCAGGGGGGCCTTGGCACCCCTTCTCCACCTGCCCCAGCTTGGGTCTGTGTTCCCAGAGAGCAGGCACTCCTGGGTCTGGGCTCCCAGAACAAGCCACCAACTGTCGGGTGCCCACAGCCGACACTGGGCTCTGCCAGGCGGGGAGGGAGGGGCTGGAGGGGATGAGAGGGCCTTTGTTTCCTTCTGTTTGTGTCAAGATGGGAATCGACTTCCTCCCACTAAGGCGGCCTCCTCGAGGTGTAAGGGAAGGGCAGCCCCTGGCGGGTGCGGGTCTGCGATCTGCCTTTGGAGGGTGGGGCATTTCCCTGGGCCTCCACTTTGCCCCCCCTTCCACCCCCCTCCTTCCTCTGAGCATGCTCTCCCACCAGACCTGGGTCGCTGAGCCGTGGTTAAATATTTGCTAACCGAGAAGAGCTTTAAAGGCAGCTTTGTAAGGGATCCTGGCCGGCCCCTCCTGGTCCCACTGCCTTGCCCCAAAGCTGCCTTCGTGCTGGGAGACCCGGCTAGCCTCTACCCTGCTCAGCCTCCCTCCCAGGCCTCCGGGGCCGCCATTTTGGCATCCGAAACTGGGTGACCTTCCACCGCGGGTGGTTTATTCAGCACTCGTTTGTCGAGCACCCGTCTGGGCCAGACGTGAGCCTGGCGCTGGGTCTCTGTGTCACCACCGCCCCCCTGCCCCCCACAGACGGTCACGGTGGTTGCAAAAACCACCAAGGCTGTGGTGGTGGAGACTTCGGGGCACTGGACCTGTCCTGGCGGGGGTGGTCCTGAGGAGGTGACGTCCAAGCCGGGGGGAGGAGATGGCCAGGCGGAGAGGGTGGGCTCAGGGAGAGGGTTCCAGGCCAGAAACCCCAAGACCAGAGGCAGTTTTTCTCACTGGGTGCTGAAGCCCCAGACTCCTCTCCCCAGGCTGCTCTCAGGAGGAGCTGGGCCACTGACAAGGCTGGGGGGCCCTGGCTGCCTCTTCCCCACTCCCCCAGCCTTGGTTTCCCCATCTGTCCAATGGAGAGCTTGGACTTGATCTCAGAGGGCCCTTCCCAGGTCCGGTGGCCTGTTTTCAGCGTATGTGCCTGGCCCGTTAATGAGGGAACGCGCTAGGGCAGGGGTTCCGCAGGTGCTGAAGGTTAAGATCACAGCCACGAACCTTCACAAGGCTCACGTGGCCCTTCGTTAGCAGCAAAACCAACATCTCCTGAGGGCGCTTTGACTGTTAACGACAGAAGCTAACATCTCCCGAGGACCCCTAGTCACTGAGTGAGGAGGGAGGGGGAAACTATCACCTTATGCCCGTTTTACAGACGAGGAAACTGAGGCCCAGAGAGGCCACTCTGAGCTCCGGGTTTGCTTCTTGCCTCGAGCTTGGCCCCAGAACACACCTGCCTCTGTGAGAAACCCACTCTCCTCTCCCAAGGCTGGTGCCGCGCTGAGCTCCTGGGATACAGACGTGACCGAGATGCCACCCTGACCTGGGGAGCTACCAGGCGAGTGGGGAAATGTTGCCAGAGAGTCAACAGGGACTCCTGACTTGCACAGTTCTAGGTACTGGGGTAGGGTGGTGAACAGAGGCTGGCTTGGCTTCACGTCCCGGTTTTGCTCTTGCCTGTGTGATGTTGGGGAAATCACGTTTCTGAGCCTCCGTTTCCTCATCTATAAATGGGTTTAACAATAAATCTGGGTGAGGGTTGAATGAAATAATGTTGACGATAATTGCTAACGTAGATGGGAGCTGCCTTTGTGGCTGGCATTGGGCTAAATGTTACATGCATTAGCTCATGCCCCACTTATTATTATAATTACGTGCAAATGGGAAACTGCAAAGCATTGTGATGGAGGAGATGATGTCTGAGTAGGGCCCTGAAGTGTGGCTAAGAGTCTGACCTGTGGAAAAGAGGGGGAAGGGAGCTTCAGGCAGAGGGCACAGCACAAGTGAAAGCGTGGAGGTGGGAAGGTGGGACATTGGGGAGGGCGGGAGGGCTGCGATCCTGAAACTGATTTGGCGCCATGTGTGCGGGCGGCCGTGTGCCAGGCCCCGTGGCGGGTGCTGAGAATGCGGCGATGGAGGAGCCCTGGTCTCTGGGGTCCGGCGAGAGCCTTGACAGAGTGCTTCGCGTGAGTGTCTCCGGTACGTTTCCACCGCCGGAGAGCCTGGGTTCGAGTCCCAGCTTGGATTTGGGGTTCTCCACTTGACAGCTGGCTGGCCTTGGACAAGCCACTGGGCGTTGCAGCCTCTGTGTCCTCAGTGGGGGTGATACCTGTACCCACCTTCTAGGGCTGTTGCCGGGGCTCAGAGTGTGGCAGATCCCCCTGCGGGGTGCTGGGCGCCAGCAGCCGGCATTGTGCTTCACCAGCTGTGTGAGGCCGGGTGGGCTCCTCGGCTGCCCCGTGCTTCCGTGTCCCGCTCTGTCCTCGGGGGTGATGAGGACCCTCCTTCTCGGGGCTGTCTTGATGTCCCACGTGAAGCAGGGAGCCGGCGCACTGTCAGGTGTCCATTGTTACCGGGCCTTGGCAGACTGGGGGCCGCTGGATTACGGAGTGAGGCTTTTCCTTGTTCATAACTGGCCCCAGGGAAGGGGTGGCCCAGCAGAGGGTCCCTGCGGGGCACCTGAGGCTGGCAGGGAGGAATCCTCGAGGGTGGCAGCCACCTTCCCCAGGAGGAAGAACAGCACGGTGCACGTTCTCATGGCCCCGGGACCCAGCCGCGGCCCCGGGTCGGGCATCCCATTCTGTGCTGAGGAACCTCTGGGGCGGGTGTGGAGCTGCGCTGCTCAGTGTGGGCGGTGGCTCCCCACTGGGGCGGGGCGGGGGCCCTGGCTCAGGACCTCTGCCTCTGGCCTCTCACTCGGGGCTTCCTTCCTGTTCCTCCTTTGTGCCAGGTCCTGTCCCAGATGTGGTGGCTACTGCCTGGGGGTATGAGACAGGGCACAGGCCTTACCCACTGTGCAATCGGGAGAGGGGGGAGGTCCCACCTACCCTGGGGACATCCCAGGGGAAGGGATGGTGCAGTGGAGAGTGAGAAGGGAGGGGTGTCCCTGACCCGGAGGGACCCCACGGGGAGGAAGGGCAGCCAGGGGTCTGCAGGCACGCCGAGGAGCTTGATCTTTGTCATAAAGGCAGTGGGAACTGTGGACATTTTTGAGCAGGGGAGATTCGGGGTGAGAGCTGTAACAAAAAGATCCCCGTGGTTCCTGTGTGTGGGAAGGATCAGAGGGAAACGGGAAGCTGAGGGGGTAGAAATTTGGAGGCCGTGGCAGGGGTACGATGGGAGGGGCCTGGTGTGGAGGTGGGCTGAGCTATACTGGCCTCTCGACCAGCCCGTGGGCAGCTGGGACGCCCACCTCACCCTGATGGCCTTGCGCTGGAGGCTGGGGTGGGAATCCTCTTGGCTCCAGAAGTCGGTTGACCCTGGATCAGTCCCTCGCCCTCGCTGGGTGCTGTCGCCCTTATGGACAAGGACTGGCCTGGCCGGGGGCACCCAGCTGTCCTATCCCCTCCTGGCTCTGGCTCTGGCTCTGCAGGCTTCCAGCTGCTGGTTCAGGCTCTTCTCACGGGTGGGCTGCCAGCCCTCCTCTCCTGCTGGCCGATGGAGCCTGTCGTTACCCGCCTTCCGCCAGCTTCGCCCCCTGATTACAGGAGCCCCGTCGGCCGCCCACAGGGCCAGTGCTGTGGGGCGCCCCAGGGGCTGGCAGTCTGGAAGGTGGGGGTGAGATGCATTTGCCCAAACTTTTGTTCCCTGTTAACACTCAGACTGTTCTGGGTCCATATAATTTATAAGCTGTGTGTCCTTGGCGGAAACACTTAAACTCTCTGAATTTCAGTTTTCTACTATGTGAAGTGGGGACAGCACATAGAGCAACTCGTGTAATTGTAGCGCCATCCTGGGTCCAGAGGAGCTGCTGAGCGAGCGGCTGTTGCTGTTATGCGTTAGTAATAATAATAGGGGGTGTTGAGCAGAAAGGCCCCGGGCCGGGCACTGAGGGCTGGCATACCGACCCAGCTCTGTCAGGACATGCTGTGTGACCCTGGGAGAGTGTCTCCACTGCTCTGGACCTCAGGCTTCCCTGGCTGTGCCAGGCAGATGATGGAGATGGTGGTACTTCGGACAGCTCTGTGACACAGGGAAGCTCAGTCCCTGCCCCCACTCTGCCTCTGCTGTCCCTTTGGCTCTGGGGTGGGTGGGGTTGGTATCCCCAGTTGCCTCCCCCACCTTCCCGCCCCGGGCCTGATCCCCTGGGCTCTGGGAACCAGGCAGGCAGGTTGTGGCCCTGCCCCACCCTACAGGGTGCTGCCCTCCTGGTTTCAGTCGGCAAATCTCTCAGCCCTGGTACAGGGCTGGGCTCTTGGGTGAGGTGTGTCCCTGGAGCCCACTGGAGGGACCGGCTGAGCCAGGGATGGGTCTGGCACAGTGCCCTCAGCTTGGGCCAATCCAGGGCCGGGACCGGCCTGAAGCCCCCATGGTTGGCACAGGGCGGATGTGGTCTTGGCTGGAGAGCGTCCTCTCCGTCGTGGTGTCTTGTCAGTGTAGAGGGGGTCCCGGACCTGCGCTCATATCCTGCCTCCGCTGCTTCCCGGCTGAGGGACTTGGCCGTTCTCTGGGGCTCCGTCTCCTCACCTTAAACATTCCTGCAGTTCAGACACCACCTGCCCCAGGGCTGAGTTGAGGATTGGGGGGGATGATCGAGGTAAGAGGCTTTAGTGCAGGTATGGCGTGAGCTGGGCTTGGGAGGGCCACGAGAAGGCAAAGCATCTCCTTAGCTTGGCACTGGAGGCTCTCGGAAGGTACCTTTCTGGGCCCTCTCTCTGAGGACCTCTGTACTCCTTCCTCCCATCCTGAGCTCAGCAAGCCCCTTCTCTCTGAGTACAGTGGCCCCCAGAGTAACCAGGGAACTTCAGGCCACCTTGGGGCCTCCCCAGTTCTGGCCCAGCCCCCGCTCTCTGAGTGCAGGAAGTAGTGTGATCCTTAACTTGTCAGTTTGGAGGATCAGAGATTAACATTCTTCTGGCTGCCTTGCCTGCTGGTGGTGCTGGTCCTGGGGTTGGGCCGGGACAGGCCAGGGTTTGCTCCGCCTGTGTCAAGGGCCTCTCCCTGGGTTAGAGGAACCTTAGACAAGAGGCACCTTACAGGAGCCCCCACTAGCAGCGTGCCTCCTCCTTGCCAGGGTGAAGTGCATTATGCTCTTAGCCCATTGATCTTATAACCTGATCAGGCAGATACTGTTGTGCTGTTTTGCAGAGGGGGAAACAGAGGCTCAGAGAGGGGAAGTACCTTGGCCAAGGTCACACAGCTAGTTGGTAGCAGAGCTGGAACTTGAGCCCAGAGCCTGAATGCCCAGTGGAGACGGTGCCGTGTTTGCAAGTTGGGGTGATGCTGGGTCCTGCTGCACCGCCCGCCCCCAGTTCTTCTGTCCAGCCCGAGGGGGGCTGTGGTCAGCTTCCACTCAGAGCTGACTCACCAGCAGCTCAGAAATGGTGCTGAGGGCTTCCCTGGTGGCACAGTGGTTGAGAATCCGCCTGCCAATGCAGAGGACACGGGTTCGAGCCCTGGTCCAGGAAGATCCCACATGACGCGGAGCAACTAAGCCCATGCCTTACAACTACTGAGCCCGCGTGCCGCAACTACTGAAGCCCGTGCGCCTAGAGCCCGTGCTCCACAACGAGAGAAACCACCGCAATGAGAAGCCCGCGCACCGCACCGAAGGGTAGCGCCCGCTCGCCACAACTAGAGAAAGCCTGCGTGCAGCAACGAAGACCCAACATGGCCAAAAATAAATAAATAAAATAAATAAATTTATAAAAAAAGAAATGGTGCTGAGGCCAGCATCCCAGTCAGCTCCTGGGGTGAGCCCAGCACTGATTAGATAATCTTTGAGATTTTAGATCAGCTGAGCCAATAGGGACCCACCCACACATTTTGCAAGTAGAAGATTGAGGTCCACAGAAGATTGACAAATGAGGACCCAGTAGGAGTGAAGTTTCCCTGCCAGCTCCGACCAGGTAGGGGCTGGAGAGCCCAGACTTCAGTCTAGGCTCTTAGTCACCAGCTGTGTGACCTTGGGAAAGTCATTTTGCCTTTCTGAACCTCGGTTTCCTCATCTGTAGAATGGGGATTGTAACGCCTGTGTTGCCTGCCTCTAGGGAACAGGCAGAGATCCAGCAAGAAAGTGTAGGGCAGGGCCTTGGAAATTGTGTTGGGAATGAAGAGGCTTCAAGAGGTGGGGGAGTGCGTAGGCTGTGACGTGAGACTAGGTTTGAAACGCACCTGTTTCCCCTTTTATGCCAAGTGTCTTTTTTTTTTTTTTTTTTTTGGCTGTGCTGCACTTATGGGATTTTAGTTCCCCAACTAGGGATTGAAGCGGGGCTCTCAGCAGTGAGAGTGTGGAGTCCTAACCACTGGACCGCCAGGGAATTCCCTAGGCTAAGTGTCTTTCAGAAGGTCTCCAAGTCACCCTGAGCCTCAGTTTCCTTACCTATAAAGTGGGAGTGACAATCTGTCAGCATTTCCTGAGCTCTTGAACAGACACAAGTCCTCAGTGGAAAGAAAGGCACCCCAGTCAACTCTGGGAGTTAGTTCTGGGGGCAGAGTCAGGAAGACTGGCTGGTAAGGAGGCCCCTCTGGGTCACCCTCGATGGTCCCAAAGAGTACAGGCTTTGGAGACATGGTTCCGGTCATCTGGGGGGCAGAGCCATCCTAAGAACCAGAGAAACAGATGTAAGATCCCTTATTAAACCAGCTCGCCAAAAGACTCCAAAAGAGCCCCTGGGGCGGCGGGCAGGGGGAGAGAGCCAGAGAGAGTGAGAGAGAATGAGAGAGAGAGAGAGAGAGAGAATGAGAGAGAATGAGAGAGAGAGAGAGAGAGAGAGAGAGAGAGAGAGAGAGAGAGAGAGAGACTGCGTGTATTTCTCCCTGGCCTCCATGGCCTGGGCGTGTGTGTGTGTGTGTCTGCGTGTATGGCTCCCTGGCCTCCGTGTCCTGGGCAGTGGCCTCTTCAAGTCTGAGTGGAGCCGCTGCCTTCGTGCTGTGGATGTGCCGTGGAGGTGGAGGCCTGGGTGGGCAGTGGCTCCCTGAGGTCGCAGAGCACAGTGGTGGCCGCACCCACACTCCCAGAATTCACGTGCCGTCCTCTTGGTTTCCTAAGGGTATCAGGACCCCCGCAGGCAGTCCCATGACAGCCCCACGTCGGTGCTCAGGCGCTTTTGTTGACTGATGAGTGAGATGACCTTTCGTGAGCCATTAATCTTTCTGGACCTTGGTTTATACACCTGTAAACGGAGGGTTTATTTACCTGTGTTCACCTCGGGGCCATTTGAAGACTCTGCGTGCGTCTGTGTGTCGGGCCCTGTGTCTGAGTGGGATGAGCTTACGTCCTGATTCTGCAGGATATGCTGGCAAAGGGGCACAAGAGGGCCCAGTGATTGGTTCTGGGCTCTCGCAGAGGCTGAAGATTATGCCAAGGGAGCCCACCAGGGTCAGGTGGGAACCTGGGTTCCTGCATGGCCCTTGCACCTGTCCAGGTGTTCCCACCCCCCTTACCCTTGCCTGTGCAGTTCCTTCCTCCTAGGGGGCGCTCCCTTTTTCAGGTCTTTGTTGAAGACCTGCCGATCCTTATCATTATTGTTATTTTGCGATTCTCTTCCTGCTTCTTTTTTAAAAAAGTCTTTATTGGATTTTTTCAAACTATGAAAGTTATGCCTGCTAATAAAACTTTCAAACAGTCCTTACTGTTGTTACGAGCTGAGCACGATGGTTATGATTAGTAGTAACATTTATGGAGGTCCTGAACTGGACCCATCTGTTATGCCCATTTTACAGGTGGGGAACTTGAGGTTCTGAGAGAGCTAGGCAGCTTGTGGGGCTGGGTCTTCAGAACTGGGATTCTGAACTCACAGGGCCTGGGGCTGGAGGTCATGCTCCATCAGTACCCGCTACCTTCTTATCCTAGAGCATCTGGGTCTGAGTGCAGGAAAGGAGGGAGGATGTGTGAGAAAGTGTGGAGGGTGGGTGAGGCCGGCACTCATCCTCAGACTGCTCCAGCCCAGCCCCTCTCCGTAGCTCCCAGCAGCAACTGCATCGCTACAACTAGCCAGGGCCTCCCAGTTCCCGGGTCAGGGACCCCTGCAGTCGGCCCTGCCTCTGGAGAGGGGCCACAACCTACTTCTCTGCCCGCTGCGAGGAGGGATGCCCTGTGGGGCCCTGTGGACAGTGGTCAGAGCCGGGACCAGGAGGGGGTCAGCAGGCTGTGGCTAGAACCCTGACTGCCTCGGTCTGGCTCTGCGGCCTCAGGTGAGCCCCTCACCCTCTCTGGCTCACAGTCCCCTTTGGGCTGATGAGGCCCCGAATCCCTGGCATGTGGTGTCTCCCGAAGCTTGGGAAGAGGCAGGAAGAGCTGGTACAGGTAGGTGTGGAGGAGAGAGGGGCGCCTGAGGCCTCGGGGACCACCCGTGGACACCCAGGCAGGGACGCGTGGTGGGATTCGAGTCATTAAACCCCTCTGGCAGCTCCAGGGAGATCGCTGCTGCAGGGTGGCGAGGAGGGAGAGTGGGGTGCTGAGCAGGCCTTGCAGGGAGGGGGCTGCCTGGGCCGTGGCCCCCGAGCTCAGCAGGCAGGAGGTGCCTCTCCAGGGCTGCAGTGCCGCCTGCACCCTCCTCCGCAGCGTCCGGCCAGAGAGGCTGCTGGGGGACTCGGTTCGGGGCTCCTCCTCTGGGAGCCCTTTGTTCCTGGAGGGGACTGGACCCCCTCCCCTCCCTGCCTCTCTGAGGTCTTTCCAGCCCTGACACCTAGGCCCCCCTGCGCAGCCCCCCGAGTCCTCATCCTCTGCCTTCCTGTGGCACCTCCTCTGTACCAGCACGTGGCAGTTCCTCCCAAGTTGTCTTAGGACATCTCTCAAGAATGTGCTCCTGGCTGCCAAGAAGCCATCCCGCGGCCCTCTTCCGTCACGGTCTTCCCTTTCCCGCGCTCCCTCTGTTGCCAAACCCGAGCTGAGCTACCCAGTTCCCTGGCGCTGCCGGGACCCTCCTCCTGTGGCCCCTAACCTCTCACCCAGCGGGCGGGTGGCGGCGTCCGCAGCCCCTGGGGCGTGGCGTGGAGTGGGCACTCAGTCCTTAGAGACCAGCCTCCCTCCCTATCCCAATCCATTCGGCTCCCAGGTTGGAGAGCAGATTGGGGTACTGAGAGACCCCACACTGTCTGATCTGTTTGGTTCTGGAATCTCCGGTAGCAAAGAGTTTATCTGGAAGCAGGTCCAGGTCTAGACGGTTCTCGAGTTTGGGTAGCAAGGCATGCCTGTGGTGGCGCTTGGGTGAGATCAGGGCTGCTGCAGCCTGTTTGGGGGCGCAGCGCCCATGGGGCTGTCTTCTCGTTTCCTACTCCTTTGAGCGAGGCAACCCAGATTTCTGTCCCCTGTCCCCTCTCCCCTCTCCACCCTCTGCCGGGTGACTTCTCCTCTCCCACTTCCTCGTGCCCTCTACTCCTAGACCCTGGTCCCACAGCATCACTTGGATAAACTCTTCTGCGTCCTGACGTGAGAGGCCAAGAATGAATTTCCTTCTTGCCTCCTACTCTGCCCCTGTCAGCCTGGATGCATCAGGCCTGTCAGTCTCACCTTCGTTTTCTGTCTCCATCCGGGTCACCTCGTTCTCTTTTTCACTTCCTCGGCCTCCCCTGGCTTCCTCTTCAACCCACAGTCCCACCCAACGTGGGCCTCGGTGTGCCCCTCGATGGGGCGATGCCTGGGCCTTCTGGCTGGGCCCTTCCCTGCCAGGACGTGATGCCTGGGCTTAGCTGACCCGGCAGCTGAGAACATGCTGGGAGTCAGACAGACCTGGGTTTGAGTCCCGACACAGGATGGTGGCTTCCTCCTGGGCCTGGCTTCCCACGCATCAGGGCACATTCTAGCCCTTCTGGAAATAATGCTGTGTCTGAGGCTGGGTGCATCAGGGCTGAGTCAGGCATCCTAGAGCTGTTGCCGAAGGACCCTTGAGATCCGAGGGCCAAGCCTACCCATGCTGCGTGCTGGGAGAGTGCCCATTGGCTGTCCGGCTGTTTGAGGCAGAGCTGGGGCAAAACCCTGGGCTGGAGGCTGAGAACCTGGCTCTCCAGTGCTGGGTCTGCAAGCCTCCTCATCCTTAACGTGGGAAAACAGTAACACTGACTCCCTAGGGTTTTTGTGAAGATTCTTTGAGATCCTGCATGTGAAACTTGCCCACCCATTGGCTTGGGGTAGCACTCAATAAAAGGGAGCGATTATGATGACGATGACATGTTTTATCAGTATTGTTGTTGTCTACGGTCCTGTTTTCTCTGTTTGGCTCCAGTGCGTTACCTCGTCTTCCCCCACCCCCAGCCCGCCTCATCATTTTTCAAAACAATTCCCGTGGTGTTTGAGAGAGTTCTGGTTGTTTATAGTTTTTAAAAAATAGGCATTCAAAGCAAATTCCTCATTTGTTCTCCCCTTCCTCCCCCCCAGACAGAATCTGAACAGACACGAGCTCATTCCAGGAAAGGGGAGCACAGGCCTGTGGAGACGGACCCATGGGCTGAGCCGCCTCTGGAAGGAGTGGAGGGAGTGGGCCTGCCCGAGACCCTAGGTGTGGGATGTGGCACCTGCTCTCAGGCTTCCTCCCCAGCCACCACCTCCTGGCTGGGCCCCAGGACTGCATTCCAGTTATGCCACTCTCTAGCTGTGTGACCTTGTGCCAGTGACTTAACCTCTCTGAGCCTCGGTGTCCTCTGTAACTGGGGATGACACCAGCCGTACCCCGTAGAGCTATTGAGAGGATTAAATGAAATGCTGTCCTAGCTGGGTGCCCTCGGTATCCAGAGGCCAGCCATGGGAGGGACGGCGTCACTTCAGCCCCTTCTCCTCTGAGAAAGGAACAGGTCTTTGGAACCTGGAATCCAAGACTGTCCGAGGTGGTAGGGCCTGTCCATTATTGAGTCTGGTCCTCACGGTGTGCAGGGGGAAACTGAGGCCCAAAGAGGGGAGCCGCACAGTGGGTCAGCACGAACCCCGGGGCAGGACTCAAGCTGCAGCTACTCAGGACCGGGAAGCCTTGCCCAAGGAGGAGGCGCCCTCGGCATGGGTTACAGCCCTCTCTGGACCTCAGTTTCTTCGTCTGTGAATGGGGACACCCAGGCAGCATGTGCTGGGCTTGCTCTGGTGCCCCAGTCCTCTCCTTCTCCGTTCAGAAACTGCTTTAGCCGAAGAGAGAAGCAAAGAGCCAGTGAAAGCAAAGGGGTTGTTAACTTGGTAGATGAGTTGATTCTAGAATGTTTATTTTTTTATTGTGAAAAGAATCATCCTCATAAAATAGTTCAAATGCTATACAAGTGAATAAAGCAGAAACTGAAATTTGCTCTCTGCTTCTCATTCCCACACCCAGGTGCGCCGCCCTTAACAGCCTGGAGTGCTGCCTTCCGGACCTCTTTCTGGAGGTCTCCAAGCATAAATCACTCATAGGCACATGCAGGAATAATTTTAAATGAGATGATATGCCGTATGGGATTCCGTAGCACTGTTTTCTTTACGTGGCCGAGTACGGACACCTTCCCTTTGTTGGTACCTGTACCCAGGTCCCCTTAATCTTCTGACCGTCCTGGGTGAACTGCTAGGTATTGAATCATTCCCCACGTGCACAATTGGCTTGTTTCTGATGATTTCTGGTGCATAGATGCCTGCTGTCCTTGTGTGAGTTCTGTGGGCTGGATTCCTACAGCATCAAAGGGCACCCATGCACCCTTGGAACTGCATGCAGCTGTGGTCCCCCTCCCAAAAGGCTGTCCCAACTTCCCACTCCCCCAGTTCTGGTTAAGGTGCCTGTTCTCGTCCCGGCTGGTCCTGGCTGGTCTGACAGGGGAAAACGGAATCTTGGTTTCGCTTGCGTTTGTTCGCTGGCTGGTGAGGCCGAGCGTCTTTTCACATGTCTGTTGGTTTCTTGTGTCTTTGGTGGTTTCTCTGTCAGGGTCATTGCCCTTCCCGCGCCCCCCCCCGCCCCGCCCAGAGGCTCACCCACGTGTGTGTTGGAAATGCACCACCCCTACCAGGAATGCAGTGCAGATGCAAACACGGAGCTCGTGCGGACAATTTTATGAACTGGGATTTAGGGCAAGGCGGGTGCCCCTCCCTGGGGCAGGGTTGCTGCCCGGAAACAACTGCACCAACCGCATGGCCCCTTTGTCCCTCCCTTGCAGAGAAAACCGGGAAGATCCTGACGGAGTTCCTCCGCTTCTACGAGGACCAGTATGGTGTGGCTCTCTTCAACAGCATGCGGCACGAGATCGAGGGCACCGGGGCGCCACAGGCCCAGCTGCTCTGGCGCAAGGTGAGAGGTGCTGGGCCAGGGGCAGGGCGGCCTCCATGGCCTCTGTTTCCCATTGTTGCTGGATGGTCTCTAAGGGCCGCACCCGGCTTCTGAATAGGCAGGTGACCTGGTGGTGGTGTCGAGGTCCTTTTAGCACCATGGGCGACTCCCCCGGGCCAGCCCCTTCGTCAGCAGAGCTGGGGCTCTGAGTCATCTTGACAGGCCTGGTCCAAGCCCAGCTCCTTCTCTTACACTCTGTGTGCCCGCGAGCTGTTACCTCACCTGTGGAGCCTCATGTGCTCACCTTTAAACCCGGACGAGCACACCTCCCGAACCTGGTGGCTGTGAGGATCAGAGATTTGTCGGCTGGGCGCCTGGGGCTGGGCGGGTGCTGGCTGACACTGTCATCATCCCTGGCCTTGTCATCATCCCATTATCAGTGGTAGGATTATGTTTGCACAGTCAATATTTGTCCAGTGAGGACTGGAAGCTGCCTGGCTCCAGCCTGGGGGTCAGCATGGGCCAGACGAGGTGGAGAGCCTCCTGGGGAGGGGGATCCTGTGGTCGGCCCTGGCACGGGGCCGGGGATGGGAATGGCGCCGAGGAAGTGAGGGGATAGCCGGGGCACTGGTGGGGCTCTGGGTTCCCGGCTGGAAGTCGCCAGGCCTGGGTCTGAGCACTTGGGGTGAGAGGCCAACCCTTGCTCCTCTGGGGGTGCTGCAGGGGCCCTGTGTCAGCCCAGGGAAGTCCTGTTTGAGGGCACTGCACGTCCCATTACTTGGGTCATTCCCTTTCAGTGACCTTCACCCTCTGCCCACTGGATGGCCGGGCAGGTGGCAGAGGGAGGGGTGATGAGAAGGAAGGGTGCCAGCCCCCCTCCTCTGCAGGTGTACCGGCCCTGGAGTGGCTGAGTGGCAGCCCAGAGGCTACTTATTCCTGGCTGGTGGCCCCTGGCAGAGCGCCCAGCGGCTTCTCTCTGGGGATCAGACTGGTCGACCAGCCAACCCCAGTGCCTGGGGCTCGGGGCATTCGTGGCTGATTTCCATGGTTGGCGGGCTGTGAAGTCGCCCTTGCTCGCCTCGCCACAGCTTCCGCCCCCAGTCCTGTCGCCTTCTTCGGGGCTGCCTGGGTCATCCTGTGCCCAGGCTTCGAGGGGCCGGGGGCAGTGCTGTAGCTGAGGGATGGAGGCTGGAACCCTGTGGTCTGGTGGGAAAGAACTCGGGGGGGGGCCTTGGGTTCAAATCCTTTTATTAACTGGTGGCCGGGGCCATTGATGTAAGCTTCAAGGCTGTTTCCTCATCTGCCAGATGGGTACCTCCTGCGTAGAGGAGGATGCGGATTCAGTGAGAGAACAAATGGGGGTGGGAGTCCCCACTTGCTGGGTAACCTTGCTGAGCCTGTTCTTCTGTCTGTGAAATGGTGCCCAGAGGGAAGAGTCATGGGCCAGAGGAGAGAGCAGCTTTGTGGAGGGGGTGGGCATCACATGGCACTCTGAAGGCTAGGTGGGATTCGGATTATTGGGAAGGCGTCTCTGGAAGGGGGAACGGTGTGGGCAGGGGCGTGGGCATAGCGGGGTGTGCAGGGGGCGACAGGAGGGGGCAGAGCAGAAGGAAGAGCCCGCAAAGGCCCCGCACTGGGAGTTGTTTCATTCCACTCCCCGCCCTCCCCCAAAACCAAGTGCCATGAGACCAAAGGGGTGGGGGCTGGCATCACTTGACCAGGCTTTGAGGATTTGTCACCCTTTGGTGTCATCTCAGCAGGAGGAACGGCTGGAGGCGTCAAGTCAGTGGAGCGGGAGAGCTGCCACTGAGACTAAAGGATTCCGCCGAGAGACAGGCCCCCTAGTCGGGACACACACTGACTGTGACGGGTCAGGTGCTGGGGCCACACTGCCCTTGCTGCCCCCAGACACTCAGGGAGACAGTAAACAGCCCTTTACACGATAAAGTGGGCGCTGTGAAGGAGATGACAGGGGGGACTCAGACAGTGGGGCCTGACTTGTCTGGGTGGCCCAAGAGGGCTTCCTGGAAGAAGGGCCATCTCAGTGGAAGACCTGATGGGAGAAGGAATATCAGACCACGGGAATGGCAGGTGCAGAGGCCCGAAGCTGAGCCTTTAAATGGCTGGCCCAGGGTGGTGGAAGCAGGATTCAAGCCAGGTTCTAGATTCCTGACCAAAGTCTCTTTCTGTCTTGACCCCCAGCCTGCCTGGGGTGGAGGGGAGGTCAGGGCTGTGTGTCAGAGCCTCTCAGAGCATCACACCTCCCTTTGATTTGGGGCCCAGAAAAGACTGTCTGGTCTCCTGATGTCATGGCAACCTCCTGACCCTGTGGCAGCAGATGTGGCCTGGCCTGGGTATCTGGCAGGAGCATACCTGTGTAATAGGAAAGATGGCCTTGGACCCAGCCCAGGTGAGCTGCTTCCAGTGGGCAGAACTGGAATGGCTCTCCTATTTGGAAGGAAATGTCACAGGCAACCTGGGTCCCAATAACCTAAGACAGAAATGGGGTTCCCTGACGCGCTAAGCATTTACTCTGCATGAGAAACACCTTTAACACCCACAAGGTTGAGTATTTGTGGTAAGAAAACAGGAGTAACATGTAAGCAGGAAGAGTAAGATGAAATCACCCACAATCCCTGAAAAGGAGGAATCTTTGGTCCCATTTTGTCATTCAGTAAAGTGAGGCTAAGTCATGATAACAATATAATACTAGAAATCATCATCATCATCACATAAATTGTTTTTGGTAGAAATAATAATACAGGGACACTTCCCTGGCGGTGCAGTAGTTAAGACCCTGTGCTCCCAATGCAGGGGACATGGGTTCGATCCCTGGCCGGGGAAGTAAGATCCCACATGCTGCAAGATGTGGCAAATAAATAAATCAATAAGTAAGTAAATAAATGACATTTCCTCTTAAAAAAAAAAAGAAAGAATAATACAATTAATAACAATACAATTAATAATAATACAAGTAATGGTAGTAATAAAAACAGCAGTCCTTTTGTGTGGGCGCTGCTCATGCAGCCAGTACGACACTGCTCGGAGGGACTGAGATTTAGACCCATCCCCATCCCAGATGTGGGCACTGAGGCTTGGACAGGTGGAGTCACCTGTCTGGGCTCCCGTGCTGTGGGCCGTGGAGCTGGGACTGGAACTCGGGCTGTCGGAGCCTGGGAACTGTGCTCTAGCCATTCACCATTTACCGAAGATGCCCATCGTGGCATCAGAGAGCTTTGCAGAGTCCAAAATATTTGGCCTGGGCTGTCGGGTTCCGTTTCGTGTCCTGCAGACCTCCCTGTGGACACGTGACTCTGCCACTTGAAAGTCTTAAAAATAAAAGCCAAACCCACACCACCTACCCATTACGGGCTGTCCCAGGATCTAGGGGTGGACTTGGGGGCGCTGCTGAGCCCCACTCGCCCGGGCAGACCCGCCTGGGTGGTGAGCTTGTGCCCTCAGCCTCCCACTGCCCAAGCCTGGGCTCCGGCTCTAAGCAGAGAGGAGGACTGCAGACCAGGGGCCTGGGGGTGGGAGTGAGGGTCTGAGCAGGGTGTCGGGAGAGCTCTGTGTGCTCTTTCCTTTCTAGGAGAGATGGGGATTCAAGAGCTGGGTTGAAGTAGGCCCCAGTCTAAATATAGACCACTGAGCCCAGCTCTGTGACTTGGGCAAAGCCCGCTCTGTGTGTGTGGGGGGAGGTGCGTGGTAGGGGGAACCGTTTTCTTTTCCTGTAAATATTTTTATCCCTGGGTAGGAAGCAGTCTTCGCGGGCCTATTGTTTGAGCACAATAGGCCCTCATTTTCCAAGAATGTTTTGGCATTTCCCCTTGAGGAGTTGCTGGGGAGAGGAGGCTGCATGTGAAGGGAGAGGGCTGGGGGTGAGGATGCCTGGGGAGGGGCCGCTCACCTCTGACTCCAGCTGCGGGGCAGACCCAGAAGCAGAGCGAGGAAGCTAGGAAGGGTTAGGCACCGTTAGGACAATAGCAATACTTTCTCCCTTTATTACACACGATGCATGTTTCCTTTTGCAGAAGGCACCGTATTTGTTGTAGAAGCTGCTGAGAAACAGGAACACTTGACTCCCTGAGCTCCTCCCATCCAGGAGGAGGGCTGCTCCCTTGTGGCCTGTCTCTCCTTTCCTGAAGCTTCCCCGTGCGGGTCTGCTCAGGAAGCACTCGCTCTGGGACGGCCACCCCTCCCCCTCCCCAAATAAGTCAGCCCGAGGAGCTGGAGAATGACACTGACAGTAACCCCAATAGTGGTCATGGTGGCTTCGCGTATCGTACTGCCTGCCAGGTGCCGACTGCCTGCGTGATCTTTGCACAGAATCCTCGAGATACCTTGGTGAAGTCGGTGCTGTCACTGTCCCATTTGACAGATGAGGAAACTGAGGCTCAGGGAAGTGATGTGACAGGGCTGAAGTCACACTGAGTCAGCGGTCGAGTCAAAGCTAGGGCTTTGCAGGAAGGTCTGGGCGTTTCTGCTGCCCACACTGGCCACTAGTCCACCAGGATGCTGGTCAGACGGGAACCCTCCAGGCTGAGGTCCCCTCCTCTCCCACCCAGATTCACGGAGACCATCTTGTCAGCCGTCGGAACTGGGGAGGCTCTATGGAGCCAGCGTGGTCAGGTTTTTGTTGCCCCAAGGGGAAACAGGCCCAGAGCTGGAAAGAGATTTGCCCAGGTGCTGGGGCCTTACCAGTGCTGGCCGGTGGGCACGTCCCCTCCGGCTGGAGTGACTGTCGCACACCCACACTGCAGTGGGGGTGGATGGGGAAGCAGCCTGCCTCGCGCTCTAGAGACCTGTCCCGAGGCAGCTGTGTCTGCCTAGGGCCAGGATGGGGTGGGATTCTGTCTGGGTCCGGTATTGTGGTGCCTGGCCTGGGTTCAAGTCCTGGCATTACCGCTGATCCTCCTGGACCCCAGTGGGGCCCCCTTCACTGCCCTGAGCCTCACTTTCCTCATCTGCCGAATGTGTGACATGCGGCCCTGCCTCGGGGGCCTTGGTGAGGTCAGGATGGAGGACGTGCTCACCTTCTTGGAGGACCCCATTCCCAGGCTGGGTCTCACTCCCTGCCCTTTCCCTCCCATAGGTGCCCTTGGATGAGCGCGTCATCTTCTCGGGGAACCTCTTCCAGTACCAGGAGGACAGCAAGAAGTGGAGGAACCGCTTCAGCCTCGTGCCGCACAACTATGGGCTGGTGCTCTACGAGAACAAAGTGGTGAGGCCCCCAGCCCACCCCAGCCTCTCCCAGGCCTGGCCAGGCCGCTTCTTCCCCTTCTCTGCAGCCTCCCCTGGCTTGCTGTCTTCTACACTAGTTGATGCTGCACGGCCCCCATTCCTAAGCCTGAGACTCCGTACCTCCACCCGCATCCCTCCCCTCCTCCCCGCACTGGCTGTTGCCAGGGCCACAGCAGAACCTCAGCAGCCTCCCCCCACCCCTTCCGGCCTCCCCATACCTTGCTGTGCTGCCTGCCCTCTCTAAGTGGCATTTCATCCATCCAGGCAGCCAGCTCTCTGGGGTCCCCTTTCACTCTGCCTCTCCCCCCATTGGCCACGCGTTGCTGGCTCCTGCCCACCCCCGAGGCCCTCCGAATCTCTCCATTTCCAGCGCCCTCCTCGCCCTCAGCCACCTTCCCGCCTGGGCTTCCTGCTGCTCCCCAGCCCCTCCCTTCCTTGCTCTTCAACAGTGGCAGCTAACTGGCCGTTCCCTGCCTCAGAGGACCCCTGGGTGGTGGTCCTGTTTCCTTCCGGATGCCCCCCTTGCAACTCTGTGCCCTGCAGTGGGGGGATGGGTGTCCTTCGATTGTTCCTTTGCTTTGGGCCCTTAGGGAAGCCCCACCTGGTTGAGCCACAGGCCCTTCTTCTACCAGACGTTTCTGCCGAACAGCGGAAGGACAGGCTTGAGCGCCCTCTGTTTTGAGGGATGCACCAGACTCACCGGGAGGGCTTGTTAAAAAACAGGTTGCTGGGCCTACCCTGAGTTTGATTCGGGTCTGGAGGGGGCCCAAGAATATGCATTTCTGACAAGTTCCTGGGTGACACTGATGCTGCTAACCAGGGACCACGCTTTGAAAATCATTGCCCTGGAGGTTCCAGCCACTCTTAAGGAATGTGTTGAGTGGTGACACCTAGTGGCTGAGTGCAGCATGGCACCCCTGCTGTATGAGCTCCCACATCAGGACTATTTTTTCTCCCCAGGGGTGTAAGAAAGCAGCGGCTAATCCTCATTCGCCTCCCAAGGGGACTTAGGAAGTTAGTGGACAGTTCAGGGAAATGGTCCAAGACCCTGGGCTCTAGAGGCTGACAGACCAGGTTCGCGTGCAGGTCGGCTGCCTTACCAGCGGTGTGAACTTGGGGTTAATAATGGTACTCACCTCTGGCTTGTGAGAATTCTGTGAAATGAAGCATGCAGAGACCGGAGCACAGTGCCTGACATGTAATGAACACTTGGCTAGTGGTAGCTGCTGCCCGTAGAGACCGTAGGTGCAGTGGTGATGATAATAGCAGTCGCCTCAGCAGTGCTCCCTGACCCTTGCTGTGCCAGGCACAGTGCTATGCGTTAAGTGGATTAGCTCACTGGGCCCTCGTGCAGCCCTGTGAGGTAGGAACTGTTACTACACTGGTTTTATAGATGAGGAAACTAGAGCAAAGGAGGTGCTTATCCTTGGCCTCACACAGATGGAACTCAGTGGAGTCAGGATTTGAGCCCAGACCCTGGGTCCGGGTCACTACACCATGTTGCCTCTAGTCATGGTGGTGGTCAAAGTCCTCTCTCCCCCTCCTCCCCTTCTTCCTTCTCCTCCTCCTCTTCCCTGACTGGGGCAGGCAACACTGAGTGGGGCCCTGGAGCCAGGGATGGAGACGGGGTTTGGGCTTGGCCATACACGTAACCCCCAGGGACCATCTCTCTTGCCCCCTCCTCAGGCTTATGAGCGGCAGGTCCCACCCCGAGCTGTCATCAACAGTGCGGGCTACAAAATTCTCACCTCCTTGGACCAGTACCTGGAGCTTGTTGGCAACTCCTTACCAGGTAAAGGACCACCCATCCCAGGCGAAGCACCCAGGGATTTGTCCAGGGGAGATGGCGCCCCTACTCCTGGAGCTCCAGGCTCCACGCCTGCAGGAAAACCAGCTGGGCCTAGAGCCAGCCACAGGCGCCCGGCACAACCTGAGCCTCCAAAGGGAGGCCTGAGAGGGGTTCTCCTGTGGCCACATAGTGCGTTGGGGTTGCCCCACCCGAGCCCCTGCTTCCTGAGCCGGGCGGTCACAGCTGTGCAGGGGGACCTCTCTCCACCCCGCCTCTTCCCTGGGTCCCTGAGAGGCTTCCAGGAGAAGGTGATCCAGGTGCCCCAATTTGTAAACTGCTGAGTCAATACCGTATTTGTAAGGAGCTATCCTAGGCGACCCCACCCCATCAGAGACACCCAGAAAACTTGTGGGATGACATCTGCCTCTTAGACGATCCCAGGGAGACCAAGGGGTGAGGGAGGTGCTGGCCTTTGGGGGCAGCTTTTACCCTTGTGTGGGACTTGGTGGTTGAGGGCTCAGCTGGAGTCTGGCTTTCCTGGATTCCAGCCCCTGCCCTGAGAGGGCTGACCTTGGGGTGTTATGTAGACCCCACGAGGTGCTGTGTGTGCTGAGCTGAGCGCAGGGACCCAGAGCCAGGGCCCAGAGAAGAACTGCCATTGTCCTGTTATTAACAGGAGTGGCAAGGTCACAGCCCAGGACCACTTATCTCGCTGGATCTCGAATATCCGTGCGGACCAAACAGAGAGAGAAAAATCCCCTTTTATTTATTCTCTATCTCCCACATCCATACCTCCCTCCCGCCTTGGACATTTAAGCCACACTTTGGCCTCTGCTGCTGAAATTTGAAGGGAAACCCAAGAAGGTAATGCTTGGCCTTTGACCCTGAGGGCTCTGACCCTGTGTTATTTGTGCCTCATGCACTGAGTTTAGAACCTGACCCCAGGGAGGTGCCTGCGTTACCAGCTCTGAGAAACGGTGCTGGGGGAGTCTGACATTCCTTTAGCCGGGCTGTGGAGCAAGAGAGAAGGACGTGGCCTCCCCACTGACTCTCTGGTCACCCCGGGACAGGCCAGCTCTCTCTGGACCTGAGTCTGCCCCTCATGGCAGGGCGAGGGGTCAGCTGCTGGCGTCCTCTGGCCGAGGGAAGCCACAGAGGGCAGCTGTTCAGAGGGCACTGTCTCCACAGGGACCACATCAAAATCGGGCACTGCCCCCGTCCTCAAGTGCCCCACGCAGTTCCCGCTCATCCTCTGGCATCCTTCTGCGCGTCACTACTACTTCTGCATGATGACGGAAGCTGAGCAGGACAAGTGGCAGGCTGTCCTGCAGGACTGCGTCCGCCACTGCAACAACGGTGAGCCGCCTTTAGGCACCAGGAGCTGGGAGCGGGGTTACGTGGATTATGTGCTGAGTGGCGACACCTAGTGGCTGAGTGCGGTGTGGCCACCCTGCTCTATGAGCTGTTCTGCGTTTCCTTCTGGGGCTGTTCGAAACCACTGTCATGCTGCCCTTCACCGTCTTCCTTGATGAAAACAGTTCTGTGATGCTCTTAAACAGAATTTGGGATATTGTTCTCAGAGGGATGCAGTTGTTGAGCCCTTGGGTCACAAGATAAAAATCCTGATTCTGCCACTTTCCAGCAACAGGACCTTAGGAGACCAACTTACCTTCTGAAGCCTCTGTAAAATGGGGCTAATAATCTCTCCTGTGTCTCAGAGGGCTTGTGAACAGTGAGCATCCACTCAACGCTTGGTAAAGATTGTTTTATGCTACCGTTGCTTTCTTCTCAGGGACCTGGACCCGGGTCTGGGAAGTTCCCTTCCTCCCTCAGGGTCTCATTGTCCCCGTCTGCAAAGTTACAAGGTCTCTCCCAGGTCACTCATTCACTTAACAAAACTTTTAATGTCTCTGAGCCAGACCCAGGGCTGGGCACTGAGGATGGCCCCTGTCCCCGTGCTGCCGGCAGCCTGGTGGGGAGACAGATGTTAAACAGATGAGGACACCAGGCGGTGATGAGTCACAGCTGTGCTGGGTGCCGGGTGGGAGCCACCTGGGGAACCTGGAGTGTGTGTATGTACTGGGGGGTGCTGATCCTGTGTGTGGGGGAGGCCGGGGTTCAGCTGAGACCTGGAGGATGCATAGTTCTAGAGCAGAGGGAGGTGAGTTCCAGACGGAGGTCGCAGCAAGCATGAAGAGAAGCCCAGGGGTGTGGGCAGTTTAGAGGAGGATACACGAGACCCTGAAGTGGGGAGGGGGTGCCTGGAAATGGGCCTGGAGGGGGCACTGGGGTCAGGTCTGGAGGGCCTTGTGGGGCTTTAAGGAGTTTGATCAAAAAGGCTTGTGACTGTCTCTCAGCCGGAGGGGTGGGGCATGAGGGGCTTCCTGCCCTTATGGGAGGAGCAACCCCATCCTGGACCCTGAATTTCCTTCCCGGTGACCTGGCCTCTGGGCAGCAGAGGGAGGCCGCTGCTCCCGCCCTGCCCTTGCCTCTGCCCTACTCTCCCCGCCTGGCATGCCTGGGGCGCAGCTCCACCCGCTGGATGGACAGTGGGCACCCACGCCTGGAGGCGGCTGTGCGGTGACTCGGCTCACCCCACCTGTCCCCTGTCCTCTCCGCTCTCCAGGGCTGCCTCTGCCCCGGCTGGAATCTGCCGGGCGGCAGGAACCAGGTCTTTAGTCAGGCCAGCCCCTGCCGCCGACAAAGAGCCTCCTGTTCCCAGGTCCCCGGGGGCTGAGGGGCCAGGACCGGCCGAGGCGATCTGGGCTCCGGCTGCCTGGCCTGGGGCACCGTCCCTCCTCCTCCCCCCTCCCTGGCCCAGCTCCTCCCTCTGAAGGTTTCCAAGGCTAATGGCAGACCTGGCCAGGTGACCCCAGGCCAGGCCGGGTGGGGACAGACCAGGTGGGGAAGAGCCGCCGTTCGGTTCCCCGTGCGCACAATGGCAGTTGTGATAAGCTTTGCTGGATCGTGGGGAGGAATACATGAGCTGGGTTGGGTAGAGCTCTTGGCCCCGTGCCTAGCACATAGCGAGCGCTCAGCCAGGAGGCTGAGGGGTATGGGTGTGGGTCCTGTGGGCAGGAGGGGAGGCCGGGGAGAGCTGCTGGGGCGGGGGGAGAGGCGTCCTGCGGCCGCAGGGTGTTGGGAGCTGACAGGGTGGTTTTAGAGGAGCCTTTCCTCCACCCTGAGGACTGTGGGAAAGTTCTCGGCTTCCTCGGGGGCTGGGCCTGGAATTTGCAGGGCCTGGAATTGCTCACTCCAGGGGCTGCCAGGAAGTGGGGGGTGGCTGGGGAAGGAGGCCGAGCTGGGTGGACACAGTTCGTCTGGCCCCCGCCCACATCCTGCATTCCCGGAGCAGCTGGGGCAGCAAGAGGCAGCGGGGCACGGAGCTGCCCCCTCGGGCTGGGCCTGGGGTGCAGAGGTCAAGGCCTCTTCCTGTCTGCCTGCTGCCCGGGCCTGAGGAATGTAGCTTCCTTTCTCAGCCTGACCCTGAGGACCCCACAGGCAGGAAGTCTCCAGGTCTCGCTAGAGTCGGCCAGTCTGGGTTCAGGCCCTGGGGCTGCCGTTCCCTAGCGGTGTGGCCTCGAGCCAGTGACTTTGCCTCCCTGAGCCCGTTTCCTCATGGGGAGAGTGGGGCTGAGAACAGCTGTCCCTCTGGGAGCTGTTTGGGGAATTAGGTGAGGGAATGCGTGTGCGGTCTCAGCCTTAGTCTGCCGTAACACGGGACCAGAGACTGGGCGGCTTAAACGACAGAAATTTATTTTTGCACAATTCTGGAGGCTGGAAGCCCGAGATCCAGGTGTCAGCAGGTCTGTTTTCTTCCGAGGTGTCTCTCCCTGGCCAGCAGGCAGCTGCCGTCTCCCTGTGTCCTCACACAGTCCCCGCTCTGTGTGCGCAATTTGTCCAGATTTCTTCTTCTGAGGACACCAGCCATACATATGGGATCAAGGCCGACCCTGAGCCCCTCGTTTTAACTTAATTTCCTCTCTAGTCCCTGTCTGCAGTCAGTCACATTCTGAGGGCACTCTGGGTCAGGACTTCAACATAGGACTTTGAAGGGACACAGTTCAGCCCCTCACAGCCAGGCTCAGGGGAAGAGCTCGGGAGGGGTCACCCGCCCTTTTGATTCAGCCACTCGGCGAGCAGAGTAGGGACGTCCTGAGGGTCTGAGGCGGCATCGGCGGCCTCCTTCCTGCTGCCCAGCCCTCTGGCTCAGCGTCCTGCCACCTGGAGAGCGACCCTGCCGGGCACACCCGGCTTGCCGTCTGCAGACTGTAAATGCCCCAATGTGAGAAAGGCTGCATATAGCGCATGGCTGGATTGTTGTAGGCAAAACCTGGTCTCTGGGAGACGGTGCCCCTCCTTAAGCCTGAGAGGCTTCCTCCCCTGGCCCAGCTGGGCAGCACCCACCCCAGGGCTCTGCGCGGCACCCCAGCTGGGACACCCCTGCTCTGCCCCTGTCACTCCCTCCTCATCTCAGGTCCCTGAAATGCAGGGTGAGACGCCCCTCACGCCCCCATCCTGGTCCACGGAGCTGCCACTGCAGGGCTGGGGCTGGGCCTCAGTTTCCCCACCTCTGAGCTCTCTTCCAGCCCCACCAGGCAGGGTGATTCCTGGGTCAGCGGATGTGGAGGGGGAGGGGTTCTCCCCACGCCAGAGAGGGGCCTCTTCTCTGGGGGGGTGACTCAGCCCGTGGTCACTGCCGTGGAGGTCGGGGTTTCGGAGGCACTGGCTGCCAGTCCCCCTTCCCTTGGCTCTGGGGACGCAGTGGTCACAGGCTCGTGGCCAGCTGGCCGGCTGCGAGGTGTTTAACCACGTTCGTCCCGAAGTCAGATGTTGCGACTTCCTGCAGCCTGCCTCCCCAGCACCCAGTCTGAGGCCCATGCCTTGTTCACTGACCCCCTCGCCAGCACGGGGGAGGTGGGCAAACTCATCTGGGCCACCACCGCCACCATCATTGACAGGAGTGAGAAGTGGTATTTCCAGCCCCCTGGATGCACGGCGGTGAGCAAGGCGGGCCCAGGGCAGCAGGAGCCATTCGTGGCTGCAGTTACTAATAAAGTGCGACGTGGTGCCCGCTGGGCCCGCCCCCAGGCCCTGCCTCTGCAGTCCACGCTGTGGTCCCTGCAGCCCCACAGTGGGTGTGTGAGGCCAGGCTGGTCATTGTTCCCACAATTCAGAAGGGAGAACTGAGGTCCCTTAGGGTTCAATGACCTGCAGCGAGGCTACGAGGCAAATTGGGCTCATCGCCTATTTTAATAAATCCAGTTTTATCGGCTCGTTTGTTCACACACTGCCTGCGGCTGCTTTCCTGCTACAACGGCAGGTTGAGTGGCTGGGACGGAGATCGTCTGGCCCACAAAGCTGAGACTGTTTACTGTCCTGCCCTTTGCGGGGGAGGTTGGCAGCCCCCTGGTGGAGGGAGGGTCTCTGCGCCTCTGGTATGCCGTCTGCCGTGCTGGGTGGCCTCTCCTTGGTGGTGGTGGTGGCTTCTGGTCCTGGTTCTGCTGCTCACTGGCCTTGGACCCTCGGCAGTGGCCTGACCTCGGAGCCTGTTTCTTCATCTGGAAAAGCAGAGGAAACGACAGTGCCCACAGCTCGGGCTGGTTGGGAGGATTGAAGGAGATGAGGATACAGAGCAGGGCTGTCTTACTGTCCACTGCTGCTGGTGGGTTCTCATCGTTACTGTCACTGCAACAACTACTGATGCTGTTACTACAAGAGCCGTGGGGGTCAGAGGTGGGGGGAGTTTGGGCAGTCAACCCATTGGTCCCGGTGGAGGGCACGGGCCATCCTACCGACCTCCTCTCTACATCCCTCTCCCGGGCAGGGATCCCCGAGGACTCCAAGGTGGAGGGCCCCGCGTTCACTGACGCCATCCGCATGTAC
Source organism: Grampus griseus (assembly GCF_964374135.1). Lineage (NCBI taxonomy): Eukaryota > Metazoa > Chordata > Mammalia > Artiodactyla > Delphinidae > Grampus > Grampus griseus. The sequence continues at coordinate 8,117,643 of NC_139000.1, forward strand.
CGCCAGTCCAAGGAGCTGTACGGCACCTGGGAGATGCTGTGTGGGAACGAGCTGCAGGTGAGGCCATGGAGGCTGGCGGGGAGGCTGCGCAAGTCAGCGCGGGGCCCAGGCAAGGGCTCTGGAGCCTGGCTGCAGGTTCGGGCGGGTAGAGGCTGAGGTGATCCCGCAGCGGGGGCTGCTTGTTATTTTGTTCAGTCATTAACTGAGCACCGACCCTGGACTAGGTGCTGGGGGGCACTGTAAGAGGGACGCAGTCCTGGCCCTCAGGGAGCTGCCTAGGAGAAACAGACGTGTGACAAGTAAACGCACACACTTGCGTGTGCAGGCAAGGGGGGAAGGGTGTGGTATTCCAGACAGGGTGGCAGCATGTGCAATGGTCCTGAGGTGGGGCCCCTACAGGATCCTACAGGACACCCAAGCAGGTGAGCTGGGACCTGTGGGAATGATGCTTAGGAGGGAGGGCAATGGAGACGTGGAGCAAAGAGCAGCTTTTTTTTTTTTTTTTGCGGTACGCAGGCCTCTCACTGTTGTGGCCTCTCCCGTGGCGGAGCACAGGCTCCGTACGCGCAGGCTCAGCGGCCATGGCTCACGGGCCCAGCCGCTCCGCGGCCTGTGGGATCTTCCTGGACCGGGGCACGAACCCGTGTCCCCTGCATCGGCAGGCAGACTCTCAAGCACTGCGCCACCAGGGAAGCCCAGAGCAGCTTTTTGAGGGGGGTTTGAGTGGCCGGGCTTGCCGGAATGTGGAGGGGCTGGGCATGCTCCGACCCCTGCCCCGGCCTGTGCCTCCCGGTCCTAGATCCTGAGCAACCTGGTGATGGAGGAGCTGGGCCCTGAGCTGAAGGCAGAGCTCGCCCCCCGGCTGAAGGGGAAACCGCAGGAGCGACAGCGGCAGTGGATCCAGGTGGGCAGGCCTGGGCTTGGGAGCAGGGGTGGGGGGCCTGCAGCCGCCTGGCACCCTCGGCCTGGCGCTGACACCTCCGCCCTGCCCACAGATCTCAGACACCGTGTACCGCATGGTGTATGAACAGGCCAAGGCACGCTTGGAGGCCGTGCTGTCCAAGCTGCAGCTGGCCCGGCCGGCCATGGAGGCGGTCATCCGCACTGACATGGACCAGATCATCACCTCCAAGGAGCATCTGGCCAGCAAGATCCGAGGTAGGAGGGCCACCTGCTATGGCTGTCATCACCTGGTGGACGTGCTGGGACCACCCGCCCTCCGGGGTCAGGGGGTCCCTCCTGCCTGTTCAGGGATCCGTTTGCATTTCACGGGAAGGACTTGATTCATTGATTACTTTTAAAACACCAGAATCAAATCTGAGGCATTGTTCTTCCAGCCCCTGTGAGTTGTTTGTCAGCTGTTATTTCTATAGACTCAGATCTTGGTGACCTAAATGACGCTGAGGAGGTTCAAGCCTTCTCTTCGTCTTTGTCATCAGATCTACCATGTGTCATTTTAGCGACATCAGCTTGACTTCGGTGATTCACATTCAGCCAGCCTTTCTGGTCAGCTGATGCTCCTTTCTGTTCCGAGCCTGATGGGATCTCTTCACTCACTTGTCATCCGTCACACGCTGGCCACAGTTGTGACTGTTGTCAGTTGCCCGAGGTTATTCTCTAACCGATGTGCTCACTGTGAGCTGGGGAGGACCCCGAGAGTTGACATTTATTGTGTGGAACAAATAACGTTAGCTGGGCAGGGGAGAAGGAGGGACGTCAAAACACCCCCTGGCTAAAAAATGCCTTGGTCAGAATGTCTTGGAGACGGTCCCTGCCCACAGGGAAGCAGCCTTTTCCATAGGTGGGCTGAGTCAGGCCACACCATTCCAGGGCAGAATCGGGGTTTGCAAAACCCAGAGGCTCATTGAAGCCACTGAAGTGTTTTCCATTTTTTTTTTAAACGAAGGAGCAAGACCCCCAAAGGTGAGTTCTCTTCCTCCAGCTAAACAGAAAAACTGCCAACCTAGAGACCTTCACACTAGCCGTTTTCTTAGTTTCTTGCCGTCACAGTGTCAGGAACATCAGGGTCCAGTCTCAGAACTCCCTGTTATTTGTGCTGCATTAGCAGCTGTCCCTCAAGAATCCTTCAGTTTGCTAATGTTGTCACCAGTGGTTTTCTTTAAAGAATAATACGACAGCCTGCCTCTAGCCTGGGGGTCTGGGATGGTGGGAGTTGCTACCGGGGATGCCATCCGCTAACCAGCTCCCTCTGCGCAGCCTCCATCCTCCCCAAGGCGGAGGTGTGTGTCCGGAATCATGTCCAGCCCTATATCCCGTCCATCCTGGAGGCCCTGATGGTGCCCACCAGCCAGGGCTTCACCGAAGTGCGGGACGTCTTCTTCAAGGAGGTCACCGACATGAACCTGAACGTCATCAATGAGGGCGGCATCGACAAGCTGGGCGAGGTGAGCCAGGCATGGCCCCGGGTTTGGGTTTGGTCTGGCCCCCGTCAGGCCCTCACTGTGATCAGGGCTGGCTGCTCCCCTCCGGGGCATAACCTGTGAACGGAGGGTCTGCGTGCACCCCACAAATGCAGCCAGCCTCTCTCACTTCTGAGTGCTCTGGTTCTCGGGGTGAACGGTCTTCCACAGACCCCACATTGGGGTAGTCGGCTGCCTGGAACCCCACATAGTTGTCAGGTGTAGACAGAATTGGTCCTGTAATCTCAGCGTCTTCTACACCCCAAACTGAGGAGTCCATTGACAATAATAATCATAGAATTTGAGAGCCATAGAAGACCTTAGAGATCATGAAAAACCAGCTCGTGACTTGGAGGCTAAGAGAAGGTGAGCGATTTGCCCAAGGTCACCCAGCGCCCGGGCTGGCCTCTCCCCACACGCTGTGCTGCCGGACCCCACTCCTCCTGCCTTCAGATCCTCATGCTTCCTGTCCCGGGTCCTCCAGCGCTTGCCCTTGTGACCGCCACCCCCGGATGGCCTTCCCGGCTGCCTGGCTCCTCTGGCGGCCCCAGCTCAGGTCCCACGTGTCTCTGCCTCCCTGCAGTACATGGAGAAGCTGTCCCAGCTGGCGTACCACCCCCTCAAGATGCAGAGCTGCTATGAGAAGATGGAGCCGCTGCGGCTCGATGGGCTGCGACAGCGTTTTGACGTGTCCAGCACGTCTGTGTTCAAGCAGCGAGCCCAGATCCTCATGCGTGAGGTGAGCCCAGGGTGCTACCCCAGCTGCCCCCGCCGTCCCCAGCTCCCCATCTCCTGGGGAAGAGGCTGCCTCTGTGGCCTTCCTCCCCAGCCCCCTCCTCATCGTCCCCACGGGCCTCACTGCAGCCACACTCGGCCCCCGCGTGCTCTCCGCTGCTCTGCTCTCTGGTCTGTATGGACCCTGCCCCTCTGCCCCCACCGGCTAATTCAGACTCATCTTTTGGGTCTCAGAGACCCCTTCCTCCGGGAGGCCCTTCTTGCTCCCTAAGCCCCTTCCCACAGGGCCCAGGGCCTCTGTTTCCCTGAGGCAGGGAGTGGCCCCGGTGCCCGGCCCTGAGCCAGCACACTAGACAGTACAGGAGTGAGTGAGTGAACGGGCAGCTGAGCACACAGGCGCCCCCTCCTCCCGGCGGGCACCCCTTTCACGTGCCCCGTGGTGTGCCCCGCCGGCAGCAAATGGACAACGCCGTGTACACCTTCGAGACCCTTCTGCACCAGGAGCTGGGGAAGGGGCCCACCAAGGAGGAGCTGTGCAAGTCCATCCAGCGCATCCTGGAGCGGGTGCTGAAGGTGAGCCGCCCGGCCAGGCCCCACCCCTCCACCCAGGGGGGCGCTGGGGCTGGGTCAGACCAGGGACCGGTGGAGCTCCCTGACCCAGAGCCTCCTGTGCCCTGGCCGCTCTTCCTGGCAGAAATACGACTATGACAGCAGCACCGTGCGGAAGCGCTTTTTCCGGGAGGCTCTGCTGCAGATCACCATCCCGTTCCTGCTCAAGAAGCTGGCGCCCACCTGCAAGTCGGTGAGTGCGCCCTCTCCCCCCACTGCGCTCCCCCTCCCCCACTCCTCTCCCTCCCCCTCCCCTCCCCTCTCTCTCCTCTTTTCTCGCCTCTCCCCCTCCCCTCACTCCTCTCCCTCACTCCTCCCCTCCCGTCACTCCTCTCCCTTCCTCACCCCTCTTCTCAACCTCCCCTCCCTCTCCCCTCACTCCACTCCTCTCCCCTCTCCTCACTCTCCTCCTCTCCTCCTCTCCTCCTCCTCCTCCCCTCTCCCCACTCTCCCCTGCCCTCACTTCCCCTCCCCTCTCCCTCTCCCACTCCCACTCCAACTCTCACTCTCACTCTCTCTCTCTCTCTCTCTCTCTCTCTCTCTCTCTCTCTCTCCCCTCTGTCTCTCTGTCCCTCCCTCTGCCTCTCCCTCTCCCTCCCCCTCTCCCTCTCCCTCTCCCACTCCCACTCCCACTCTCACTCCCACTCCCACTCCCACT
>NC_139000.1:9412264-9547264 GCF_964374135.1 Grampus griseus
CTGCTTTGTTCCCACAAATGGGGCCCTCACCCTCCAGCCACTGACCTTTCTGTCCTTGAATTCAACCAAGTTCATTCCCACCTCAGGGCCTTTGCACTAGCTGTTCCCTCCTCCTAGAATGCTTTCCCCCCAAATCTTTCGCAGTGCAGACTCCCCAGCTCAAAGGACACCTCTCAAAGGAGCCATCCCTGACTCCCCAGTCACTTGCCCGTGGCCCTGGAGACTTTCTGAATTGACCGGCCGAGGTGTTTGTTTATTGTCTGTCTGCCCTACCTGAAGAGATGCTCTGTGACGGCAGGGACCTGTCTATCTAGTTCAGCGCACATAGTACGTGCTCCACGAATGAGTCAATGAGTGAACGGCTATAAGTAAACTCTGTATACAGACACACGCACAAATCTTTAGACACGCGGCCTTTCCTTAGGGCAACGCACTGGGTGAGGCCTGGCCCCCTGTAGGTGCTTCATCACTATCTTTTGAGAGAATGGATGACTACTTGGGGGCGGTTCCCTTGACGCTGCCAGATGGGTCAACAGCTTACCAAGTAAAATGAGGATGCCCCCCACACCAGGCCCGCACGTGCCATGGCCTCTGCTGCCCACACGACCTGCGCTCCTGTGGCCAGCTGAACCACAGCAAGTTCAGCCGGACCCCTGCAGGCCACTCTCAGAGGTGCCCATCAGCATCAGGGTGGCCGCTACAGCGGGAGGGGGAAGCACCCTTCCGGAGGAGCTGGGATCAGTGGGAAGAGTGAATTAGCGGTGGTGAGTGACTAATCAGGAAGTAATCAGGTTATACGCATCACAAAAATGTCTGCACGTCAGATGGAGAATTGGGTTTTCCGGGAAGACAGGGGAAGCTTTGGGGGAGGTGCGGGTAGTGGTGAGAGCAGGGGCTCTGGGGTAGAACGTCCAGTCACCAATCCCCACCCCTGCCCCTTAGCAACTGTGTCTGTAGATATTAACAGGAGCAGCCTCATAGGGTTGCCAGAGGATATGGTGAAACCATGCATGGAAAAGCCTCGAGGCTCCACAAACATCAGCTCTTAATATAGTCATTAAGATACCTTGCCCCAAGGACCTGCTCCTCGGGTCCCACCCGCACCGCCTTCCCCAGGCCATGAGTGTGAGCCCGGTGGGTACTATCATTCCCATTTAACAGAGAGAGAACTGAGGCTCGAAGTCCCACAGGGAGGAGGCCCTGGAATCCTGAGCCATCAGTAGAACAATGGGAGGGACCAGGGGACTGCTCCAACAGAGAGTCCAACTTAGAACCTTCTTAGGTCACAGTTGGTCTGGGCAGAGGTCTGCCCAGGGCTGAGAGGGTCCAAGTGTGAGGCTGGACCACGTGGTGGGAGCGGGTGAGACCTGGAGGTCCGGGCTTCTAGGAGGTCAGCCCATTTATGGCCAGAACTCAGTGGTTGGAGGGACCAGCCAGGGTCTGGATGGTACCAGGAAAGCGGTTAAGCACAGCCATCCCGCCCTTATGTTGGGCAGTGTGCAGAACTAAGGGGCTCACAGCTGGATCTCACTGGATTCTGGCCCCAGCCCAGGAGGGATCTGAGGACACGGAGGCCCAGAGAAGCTATGTCACCTGCCTCAATCACACAGCGGGTCTACAGGAAGCAGCGCTGGGTTTTGAACTCGGGTCTCGGGGACCCCAGGGCTTTTGCCTTTGCCATTACAGGATGCTGGTAGTGCAGAGGCCAGTGTCGGGCAGGCCTGACTCAAAGCCCAGCCCAGGAAATTACTCTCCACATGACCTTGGCCATGCCAGTTCCCTGGCCTGATGGTCCAGGCGGACCTCGTGGGTTCAACAGTCCTCACATGACAGGGCTAATGGGGAAACCTCAAACGTCAAAATGCAAACACACATTAGGCAGGCAGGCAGGAAACGTTCTTTGTTACCAGCAATCTCTCTTTCCTTTCCTTTTACCTCCAGCCAGTGTAAGCTGGGGTCAGTTCCAGGTTCCATTTCTAGTGGAAGGAGCCAAGTAGGGAAACAGAGGTAGGTGGTAGTTACTGCATGAGGCAGAGTCCACCCAGATAGGATTAAGAGGGGGGTCGGGGGGTGAGCCGACTGACACCTCCTCCCCCCTCCTCCCTCCACTGCAGACCTGGGGGGCTGGGTGTGGGGAGGCCCCGTGTGCCCGCTGCTCACCCTATCAGAAGCCACTTCTCAGATTCTTCCTCCTGCTACCCCAGTACCAGGCCCTGGGCTGGACACTGGGGACAAAGGAGAATCAGACCCAGACCCCCACCTGGAGTAAGTCCCAGACTGGTAGGAGAGGGATGCTGGACCTAGGCGTTCTAACCCAGACGGGCCGTGCGAGCCAGAGGAGAACTGGCTGCCCGCCTGCACACAGGGTGGGCTTCATCCCTGCCGACGTGGTAGGTACATGGCAGGCTCAAATCCCAGCTCCCCTCCCCTTACTAGCAGGGTGACCTGAGTCAGGAATGTTCCTTTGTCTCTCCTTGCCTCACCTTCCTCCTGGCAAAATGAGGACAGCATCAGTACCTCCTCATGGGGATGAGGGCATTCAGCCAGCTGACGCCAGCCCATACCAGGCTCAGTCCTGCTCCCGAGGCCACAATTTGGATTGTTCTGACCCACAGAGAGGTCACTGAAGGCTGCAGGAGCACGGGTGGCCTGTCCAAGCCCACCCAGCTCCTGGGTGACCCAGCTGGCTCTGAGGCCGGGCCCCCAACTGTAAGCTCCATAAGGACAGGGACCTGCCTGTCTTCTTTATTGTTGAACCCCCATGCCCAACCCAGGGCATGGGGAGGGACACGACGGGGAAGGAAATTGAGCTGAGTCATCAAGAATTCCACCATGGAGGAAAGGATGGGGAGGACATTCCAGGCAGAGGGAACAGCACGGGCAAAGGCAGGGAGCTGTGAAAGAGACCGCTGTGTTCAGAGAGCTAAAGCCACCCAGTGCTCCTGGATGGGAGTGAGAGGCAGGCGACAGAGCTTGGGGCAGTGGTGTGCTGGTAAAGCTTAACAATTGGCTCTCTTTTACAACTGGGTTAGGGGAGAGGAGAGAGGCCCTGAGTTGTAGCATTTGCCAATTTACATGGTATAAGTTCTCCCGCCATGGCTGATTTCAAGCTACCAGTGTGACATCAACCAGCTCCCAAAGCTGAAAATTTAGCGACCAGCTCTTGTGAGCCAGTACGAGCAGAGGAGCCTGGGGGAGGGGAGGGCTGCCTAGCTGGACCACGTGGGAGGCTGCTTCCTGGCACTGAGGCCTCTGTGGGTCTCCATGGAGCAATGGACTAACGGTTCGTAGGCAGAGGCAGGTCCGACAAGGTGGTTCCAAGTCCAAGTCTAGTGACGTCTCCATCTGTATGCCCCTCCTCACCCCATTTAGGGCAGAATTAGGGTGATGGGCTGTCCGAGGGAGGCCAGAGCCCTGCCCAGGTCCTCTGCGCACCCACTGTCCCCCACCCCAGCTGGGGAGCTACAGGCCCCAGCCCAGAGGTGGTGGCAGGGTCACCTTGGGGAGAGTTATTTGCGCCTGGGTGGAAGCGGGGGGATATTATGCACCGAAGGCCACAGCCAAGGACACTAATCTGAACAGACAAGGAATCAATGGGAATTTCTATTTAGGGAGGAAATCAATAGGAATTTCAAGGTAGGAAAAAGGGGAATTACCTTTAATTGGAGTTCTCATCCAGTTGGGTCTCTGGTGAGGCCAGGGCTCACCAGGTCTTTGAGGGACGGCCAGACTGGACCCCCGCCCTGCCATGGCCCTGCCTGGTGTACCTCCCAGCAGGTAAGAGACCCCTTCCCTCACAGGACCCTCTGGCCTCTTGTTAGGACGCCAGGGTGGAGCAGGCAAACAGAGGCCTCTGGAATCAGGCCCTCAGAGCGCCATTTCCTTGCGTGCTGGGTGGGGACAGTGGGGCACTTGTCTCATCAGTGAGGAGCAAATTTCAAATGTGTGAGGCACAGAGAGCTTAAACAAGTTGCCCAAGATCACACAGCTTGGAAACAGGTGCTGGGATTTGAACCCAGGCCAACCCGGCACCAGAAGCTGAGCTCTAACCACTGAGCTCACAGGAGGTCTTCAGTCCTACTAGGTGTGTCCTAGACTGTCCGTGTCCCTTCTGGGGGAGATCAGATGGCTGGGGGTGAGCGACCGGGGCCCTGGGAGAGGGCAGGGGAGCTTCAAGCCACTTGGGGAGGGCCCCGAAACTAGCTGTCCCCACTGCTGCCTCCCCAAAGGCACACACAGATATCCCCTGAGGCCATGTCCCCACAAAGAAAAGGACAAAGAAAGGATCAGCCAGGTTCCTAAGCAGATCCCACCAGAGGGCAGATCTAGCTGCCTGGCAGATAGGCTGCTGTGGAATCATGGAGCCCACCCCTCCCCCAGGAATGGCAGCCCCACCCAAAGCTGGGGGCCCCCTGCGGGGGGGAGCCTGGGCCAGGGTCACAGCAAGAGAACTCCCCTGGGCTGAGGGCCTACTATATGCCAGGCCCTGTGATAGGGGCTTTTCTGCATCTCACTAGATCCTCCCACACACCCTGTGGGAAGTGAGGGACTGTCGCCTCAGAAGCAGAGCTGGGGGAGCAGGAGAGAGGAAAGCCAGCCCCCAAAAGGTGGGGTCTCGTCCACCATCTTAAGGCGATGCATTGGTCTGATGACAGTTCAGACTTTGATTTAAAAAGACTTAGAGAAAGTTAGTGGCGAAGGAGCAGCTGAAACCACGAGGTGGGGAGAGCGGGGGAGGAGGCTGGGGGGGAGGGTCCTTTACGTGCTCGCCTCCACCCCAGGCCCCATAGCTTCCCGTCATGGACACCCTCACTTGGCCTCTCTGTTTAGAAAACAAAGGCCAGAGGGGAAAGGGGACTTGCCCAAGATCACGTGGCTAAGAGGATCTGAGCCCAGGCTCTCCCATAGCTCTCATCACCTTACTGGGCCCGAGGGTACAGCCAGCCGAGGCTTCTGTCGGGGAGGAGCGGGGCACAGAGAGGCACAGAGAGGCACAGAGAATGGGCAGAAATTAAGAGTCAGATTTAGAGCAGAATCTGGCCCCCATGGAGACCCGGAGTGCTGGGCAGGGAAGCTGAGGCAGGTTGAGTTACATGGATGACAGAGCCAGCAAGGCAGATGCCTAATGCTTGGGGAGTCCCCCCACTTCCCTTACTATTCCATCCCCAACCTGCAGGGGGCACCAAGGACACAGGGGCCCTGAAAAGGCTCTGGAGCCCCATGGGGTGGAATTCTGCATCAACTCAAAGTCAAGGGGCTTGGCCCCTCTGACCTCAGTTTCCCCATCTGTGAAAAAGGTAGATCAACTGTTCCGTACAGGTTGTCGTAAAGACTGGAAAAAACTCGGAATGTAAGGTGCTGTCCCTGAGGAAGTGCTAAGGGACATCTGCTGAAGGAGGCCCCTGGACAGGCGGATGAGCGTGGCTGAGCAGATGAGGGAAGGACCGTGTCCTGCCCTGACCGACCAGCCCGACAGAGAGGTCCCCAGAGTGGTGACCCCCCAGCCCACCCAGGTGGTGAGCACGTGGTCTGAGAGTGGCTTGAGCGTGGCCCGGGGCACGGCCCTGGCCACTGTCTGCCGTCCCCACCCCCCACATTCCTCTCTGCTCTTTAGGACACGAGCAGCGCAGCCTCTGCTGGTCCCCCCACTCCGGCACCCTGGGCCCAGCCCATCTGGGGGAGGTGAGGCCCACAGCCCAAATGAACCTCGGCTGAGGGACCAAGCGGGGGCCGCCCTGGGGATCTGAGCCATCAGGGCTCCACTGAGGCCCTCGCTCTGGGCACCAGGCTCTCTTTCTCATTCTTCTTCTCGAACCTCAGGACAACCTGCAGGTGTGGATTCTGATCCCTGCTACACAGATGAGAAAACCAGGACTGGAAGCAGCTCGTCCAAGAGCCCATGGGCCCTGGTCTGTCTGATTCTGCCTCACGCTGCCCTACCTGAGCAGGGAGGGTCTGGGGTCTGCGTCCAGCCCTCCTGCGCCCAGGCATGTGGGGAGTGAGCCTCCTTGCCCCCTCCTCTGCAGCCCTCACCAGACCTGCCCGGGTCTCAGGCAGAGATGAGGCCTGTCCCTGCCCCCTGTCGGATGAGCTGGGCTCAGCTGGAGTCGCCAGTTATTGGAGCTGCCAGGGCCCTGCTCATCTCATTAAGTCCAGGAGCGGGGCCGGCAGCTTTTACAGGCCCCATAAAGCATTGCTCGTGGCCTCCTCAGCATGCAGCTGGCCCTGGCACCCTGTCCCTTCCCGGGCCAGGGAGGACGAGTTTCTTTTTAGAGGAGCTGATCTCCCAGATTCATAAAATCACCAGAAATGCCATGGGGGTCTGTGCCCTGAAAGATAATTACCGGGTGACACCTCTGGCCTAGAGGTTGGTGTGAAGCGAGAAGTGTCCACTCGACAGGGGCCCCAGGCTTGTCCATCCTCACAGGGCAGGCCCTGTGCTGATGAGCACTTTGAACCAATTACCTCATTAAGGCTTCAAAACAGTCCTATAGGGGAGACGGTATTATTAGCCCCATTTTACAGATGTGGAAATCGAGCCTGGGGGGAGTGAGTCACACCTGGCCAAGGTGGGGGAGGCAGAGCTGGAATTTGAACCCCGCGCCAAGCTCCTCAGGGCCCTGCGCTGACTGCAGCCTGCCTTGGCAGTTTAAACACTGCCCTCCGGCTTCAGAGAGGAACCCCAAATGCCCCAGCACCCCTGCTTGTGTACATAAATGAGTCCACAGGAGCAAGAGTACAAGATTCTTGCTGGTTCCCTGCCCCACCTGCATGTTGCAGAATCTCACCAACCCCCAAAGACATCCCAGGTCTTTCTGGGCGTCCCCAGAGGGTGTCTCGTATGGGCTTGGAAGCCTGTCCACTCAGGTCCCTCCCACTGGCCCCTGTGTGGATGTCCATCGCTACCCGGGCAGGTCAAGTCCCCTCCCATCCAGAGCCTCTGCTGCTCTGCCTCTGGGCACCACCCCTGCTTTGAAGGGGCAACCCCGCCCTCACCCCAGCCTGCCAGGCCAGGACCTCACCTCTGAGCATGGGGAAAATCCTTCCCCCTCAGCTGGGGTGGCCCAGCCCTGGCTCTGTGGCCTTGCAGTTCTGGTCTGGGCTGACCAGCTGGGTGAAGCCCCACGTGCCTGACTTGCCTCATCTGTTAATTGGAGGCAGCTGTGAGGAACAGGTGCGCGAACACAAGTCTCACGGTGCACCGGGCCTTGTGGCTCCTGCTACCCAGGCCTCCCCGCTCTCCCCTCCCACCCCCCGCGCTAACTGCCCCCCTCCTCACCAGCCCCTCCCACCCAAAACTCCAGCCCAAAAGGGGTCCCCAGCCCCTCACGCCTCTCAGACACTGCTCCGCAGGGGACACCCTCTGGCTTTTCTCAAGTCCCGACAGCTGTCACCGCCCTGCCCGATGTGTCCTACATCCCCTCCCTCCCCACTGCTCAGCATACACATCTGCCGCTGCACCCCTCCCCAGACTGGGCTTGGGGGGTGAGGTGAAGAAGAGGAGGAAGCCACTGCGAGGAGTCACAGCTGAAAACCAGGGTACCCTCGAGATGGAGGCAGGAGGGGTGAGGTGTCCCCCCCGCCTTCCTCAGGGTGGAAGGCTTGCCTAGTTGGCTGCTGTTGCCATAGCGGGTGCCAGGGGCAGAGGGCAGGGACCAGAGTATTGCAAAAGCTCAATTACAACAGAGTGGGACACACACCCTGTCCTCTGGCCATACAAGTGCACACACACACCTACACACGCACAGAATCCTTTGTGGTCCGGCTTCTCCCCACACTTTACTCCCTAATCTGCCACCTCAGGCACACTTGTTACCAGGGAAAATCTGACCCAGAACATCCTAAGGTTTCAGACTTGACTCATGTGTCTCTGCCACATGTGTGCTGACTCACGTGTACACGGGTGAACAGCCACGTACAAGACAAACAGGTATGCATGGTGCAGGCACAGGTAAAAAACACGCATCCTCTTGCAGGCATGGACAGGCACGCACACACATGCACACGCAGACACGTGTACGCAAATTCAGAGGCCTGCGCACCCACGAACCAGCACGCACACATAATTCATGCACACACTGTGAACCTGTGTACACACGTGCACTTGCAGATGGATGTACACGTACACGCAGGCACACACACACTCATGCACAAATCCAGAGGCCTGCAGGCCCCTGAAGGAGCGTGCATGCGTGTGCATTCCTCGCACGTGGAAGGCAACTTGTAGGGAAGAGCCCAGCCCCACCTGCCTCTCCCCGCACCGTAGGTGAGTTACCTGGATACCGCTGCTCCTGTCCCCACCCCCGTGCCCTGGGGAGTCCTCAGTGCAGGGCAGGGCCTTTCTAAGCCCTTGAAAGTCCCTCAGGTGACTGTGCGTGGCAAAAAGTGGGGCACAAAGGGAGCAGCCCCTGCATCATGGCAACAGAGATGGCCTGTGCTCAGCACGCCATCAGCACTGTGCCCATCCAGGGACAGAATGAGCCTATGTACCAACCAAGTGGCCATCCTTGTGCCTTCTCACTGGGCACCCAGAGGATGGGCACTGCAGGGGGCAGAGGGGTGATTTCCCAAGAAGAAGGGAGGAAGAAGGGTGATGGGGAAAGAGTGGCAGGAAAAGGGTAGGAGAATGGAGGAGGGACCACCAGGGAGGGGCTGGCTGCCATCTTTAGGAATAGGGCATTTCTACCATCCTTAAGGAATCCCCAAGGAACTGTGTAATATACTTATTCCTTGTGTCTATTGTCATTGTCTGTCACCCTTCCTGTTTTGAACCTAGATCAAGGTGGCACAGAGTAGAGGCTAAATCCATGTTTGTTGAACAAATGAATGCATGAATGTCCAGTTCTGAGCACTGTCCCCCACCCCCCCTGCATCCACCACCTCTGGCTCCATCAGTCTCCTCCCCAATCCCAGCAAACAGATCTTTCTCATGCCCTGACCCCCCACTGGGAGGATGATCTGGTAGCCTCATAGACCTCACAGAGCTGCCCTCCTGGAGGAGGAGAGAGGCTCTGGCTTGAAGAGAAAAGTCATGGATGGGGAGGGCAGGATACATCGTTCCCCCAGGCAGTCCTTCCCCAGAGCACACACTGTCCTGGGCAGCGGATCCTCTCCCAGGGTGCAGTTACCACCCAGGAGCTGCCATCTTCCAAATCCTGACCTGCTGCCAGCTGCCTCATGGCCTTCCTTGGCCATCCCTCCGGTCCTCTTTCCCTTTCCCCTAAACCTGCTCCCCTCACAGGCTCCCCAACAGCCACCCAGCACCCCTCCCCATCCCCCTAAAATCAGGAACAAGATAAGAATGTCTTCTCTCCCTACTTTATTCAACACTGTATCGGAAGTTCTAGCCAGAGCAATCAGGCAAGAAATAAAAAGCATCCATATTGGAAAGAAAGAAATAAAACTCTCTCTATATGTAGATGATATGATGTAGCATATAGATAATTTTAAGGAATCCACAAAGAAACTATTAGGGCTAATAAAAAGTTGAGCAAGGTTGCAAGATATAAGATCAATATACAGAAATCAACTGTATTTCTATACATTAGCAATGAACAAACAAAAAACGAAATTAAGAAAATTGCATTTACAATAGCATCAAAAAGAATAAAATACTTAGCAGTAAATTTAACAAAAGAAGTGTAATACTCTGAAAATTATAAAACATTTTTTAAAGAAATTAAAGAAGACATAAATAAATGAAAAGATAGCCTATGTTCATGGACTGAAAGACAATATTATTAAAATGGCAATATCCTCCAAATTGATCTACATATTAAATGCAATCTTTAACAAAATTCCAGCTGCCATTCTGGCAGAATGGGCAAGTAGATCCTAAAATTCGTGTGAAAATGCAAGGGAGAAAGTATAGTCAAAACAATCTTGAAAAAGAAGAACCAAGTTGAAGGACTCACACTTTCTGATTTCAACACATGACAAAGTTACAGGAATCAACACTGTATGGTACTAGTGTGCGGTTAGACATACAATCAATGGAATAGAATTGAGAGTCAAGAAAAAAAGGACCTCACATTTAAAGTTAATTGGTATTCAACAATGGTACCAACACAACTCAATGGGGGAAGAATATTCTTTTCCATAAATGGTGCTGACAGTGTGGCTATCCACGTGCAAAAGAATGAAAGTGGACCCCTATCTCACATCATATGCAAAAATTAATTCAAAATGGGTCAAACACCTAAACAGAAGAGTTAAGACTGTAAAACTCTTAGAAGAAAAACATAGGTGTAAATCTTGGATCAGGCAATGGCTTCTTAGATATGACACCGAAAGCAGAGTAACCAAATTTAAAATAGATAAGGAAGACATCATATTTTAAGGACAACCTGAGAGGTGGTTTCTGAGTAGTTTCTGCTCTAGGACCATGATCAACAGGATGTTTCTAGCAACTTCCTTAGAGCAATGTGGTTAATATCAATAGCTTTTCTCTCCATTGGTCATAGTGATACAGTAGCTAGCACAGGCTGTGCGAAAAGGCGTCTGTTTGCTTCCTGGAATTATGGGTGCTGGTTGACACCCCTGGTGGTAGCTGTAGTGGCAAGGAAACTAGAAGGAAGAAAGAAAGAAAAAGAGAAGAAGGAATGAAGGAAGGGAGGGAGGGAGGGAGGAAGAAATAACTTTTGGGCTTCAAAATATACTATCAAGAAAGTGAAAGGCAACCTCAGAATGAGAAAAAATATTTGCAAACCCTGTATCTGATAAGGGTCTAATATCCAGAATAAAGAACCCTTACAATTCAACAATACAAAGGCAAATAACCCACCTTTAAACTGGACAAAAAAGCTGAGTAGCCATTTCTCCAGAGAAAATATACAAATGGCCAATAAGCACATGAAAAAATGCTCCACCTTTTTCACCATTAGGGAAATGCAAATCAAAACCACAATGAGATGCAACTTCACACCCACTCAGGCTACAATCAAAAAGAGAGATAATAACAAGTATTGGCGAGGTTGTGGAAAAACTGGAGCCCTCATACCCTGTTGATGGGGATGCAAAATGGTGCAGCCTCTGGCAGTTCCTCAAATGGTTAAACACGGGATTACCATACGACCCAGCAATTATACTCCTAAGTATATGCCGCAGAGAAAGGAAAACACATGTCCACACACAAAAGTCTGTGCATGAGTGTTCACAGCATATCCATTCATAACAACCAAAAAGTGGACAAATCCAAATGTCCATCAAACTGATGAGTGGATAAACAAAATATGATATATCCAGGTAATGGAATATTATCCAACAATAAAAAGGAATGAAGTTCTGATACATGTGACAACATGGATGAACCTTGAAAACATTATACTGAGTGAAAAAACCCAGTGGCAGAAGGCCACATATTATATGATTCCATTTACGTGAAATGTTCAAAAGTCAATCCGTGGAGACAGAAAGTAAATTAGTGGTTGCCAAGGGCTGAGGGGGTTAGTGGGGCTAATAGGCACAGAGTTTGTTTTTGAGGTAATGAAAATCTTCTAAAATTGATTGTGGTAACTGTCATATAACCCTTTGAATATACTCAAAAACGTTGAATTTTATACTTTAAGTAGGGGAATTGTTTGGTGTGTGAATTATATACCTAAAAAGCTCTTATAAAAAAAAAAATAGGGCACCAGGTGAAGTGACCAGGTGAAAGAGAGACGGTGAGTAGTCCAGGCTGAGGGATGTCAGATCAGTGGCCTGCATGACAACAATTCCCTGCACGTGTCATCGCAGACATGCCAAATATCAGAACACTCTGCTCCCAGAGCCTAGATGGGGCCCCAGGACACCATCCCACTGCTGACTTTTGACATCAATCACCATCTTCTTCTGACTTTGGCAGTTCTCTGGCTCCTGACATCATTCCACAATCTGGTACCCAACTTTAATCTTTAGCTAATTCCTGACCTCAGCCACTTGCTGGTTCCAGACTTCTGTTTCTACCTGGCTCCTGACCTCAGTGCAGCACCCAGTTTCTGAACCTACCTTATCAAGGAAATAAATATACAACACGTTCTACCATTGCCTGCACCCATAGCCATGGCAGGCATCACTAATGGATCACAGCATTCCTTCCCACTGAGCCTACATGTGGCCTTGGAACCCTTCTCAATACATACCCCCAGGAAGCCAATCTCAATTATTTGGAGCTGGAAAATGAAATGAAACCAAATTTCTGGCTCCTTCCTAGTCAGCAATCAAACCCTGACCTCAGCCACTCACACCTCTGACCCGTGTCCTGTCGGGGACCCTGCTCTGGTCAGCCCGGGACCCTTGGGCTTTGCCTGAAAACACACTGAGTGACGAGCCACACAGAAATGTATGCTGTAAGCAGTTCTGGGCACCTCAGCCCTGGGTGAACAGCGGGCGTGACTTCACAAGGAACTTGGCTCTGTCTGAACCCCGGCTGAATGGCTTCCACTGGCCCCCAAACTGCTGGGCCTCCACGCTGGACAAGGTGGCATGAACCATCCCCTGCCCGGGCCTCAGGTGCTCCCTGACATCTGCCTGCCTCACAAGCCTGCGGCCCCAGGTGTTCTCTTCTTATCACCCTACGTGGACCTGCCTTCCTGGGTGTGTCTGGGATTCACACCCCTACTTAGGTGGGGCCCTGTGACCACCTAATGCCAACTGCGGACAAGCAGTCATTTTTCATTCAACAAACTGTTACTAAACACCTGTAGTCTGGGCCAGCTCTGTTCCAGGCACTTGGGATAGAGAGTGAACCAGACAGACAGGTCCTGTCCTTGAGGAAACTGCACCATCTCTGAATCCCTTCCCTGTGCCCACTGAACCCCTTATTTCCCTGCTTAAACCCCTCAGCCAGCACAGAAGGACAAATACTATATGAGCTCACTTATACGTGGAATCTAACATAGTCAAACTCATGGAAGCAGAGAGTAGGATGGTGGTTGCCAGGGGGTGGGGTCAGGGGGCAGTGGAGTGGATGGTCACAGGGCACAGTTTCAGTTATGAATAAGTTCTGTCTCTACAGCACAGTGCCTACAGCTAATGATACTACTGTATACTTAAACTTTGCGAAGAGGGTAGATCTTATGTTAAGTGTTCTTACCACACACACATGCAAATAATAATAATAATAATAATAAAGAGGGTGGGAGGAAGTTCTGGGAGGTGATGGGTATGCTTTTGACCCTGATTGTGGTGATGCTTTCAGGGATGGATACTCATCCCCCAAACCTACTGAGTTGTATACTTTAAATATGTACAACTTTCTATAAGTCAATCAGATCTCAATAAAATGGTTTTTAAAAAAAACACAAAAAAACCTCCAGCAACTTTCCCTTTCACTCTGAACCAAATCCTGGCTCCCAGCCTGAGCTGGTCCTGCCTTGCTCCGACCTGGTCTTCAAGATCATCCCCACCGCGGGACTTTGAGGCTGGTCCTTTCTTCCTGGCAGAGTCTGCCCCTAAGCCTCTCTTGCTTATTCCTCCCTCTCTCCAGGGCTTGGCTAAAGGTCACCTCCTCAGAGAAGCCTTCCTGACCCACTGGGGAGGTGCTAACACAGACCAAAGCCAGCCCCACCAACAGAGACCCCACCCCCACCCCGTTCAACCGATCAGATGATCAGATTGACTGGCCAGGGCCGGGGCGGTGGTTCTGTGGAGCAGCCCAGGGCTGAGGACCAGAAGCCCTGAAGGCCTGGCTGTTTGCTCATCTCCCCAAGGAGGCAACGGGAAGCCAGAAGAGCTCTCTCTCCCGCGGCCCCCGGAGCCTGGGACAGGAGGGAGTGGAGGAGGCAGGCAAGTGAATGGAGTGTGACTACATGAGCAGAGGGAAGGCAGGAGGGGGCGCCCCTAAATACCACTCACCTGCGCACCCTGCTTTCAACCAGCGATATCTGAGAAGACACTTGCCCACGCTGACAGCTAAGACTCTGGGCTGGGGGAGACCTGTCAGCCCCAAAGGCCTCGAAGTTTTGGGAAGTTTTCTGGAAGTGTGGGGTAGAGTGTACTAGGGGTAGAGATGGGGACCGCAGGGAAAGTCCGCAGTCCCCGGTGGAGACCCAAGGCCAAGCTGGCCTGCAGCACTGACACCAGTTTCCAGCATTCAAACGGGGTGGTACCACCTGGGTCGGGAGTTAGAAGGATGTAGGCCAGACTCCTGCCCTCCTGACCTCAGGTGGCCATGGAGACAAGGGAGCTCTGAGGCCTGGTCAGGGTCACAGGCAGGCAGGGACATGGATGATGCTGGAAGAAACCCAGAGTCTGGAAAGTCAGAGGCAGCCACCCCAGGGCCTCTCATGCGGAGGGCTGTGGGGTCTTCCTGGGGCCTCCCAGCGCCCCTCCACGTGGGTGTCCACGCGTCTTGTCTGCCTGTGTAAGGCTGGTGACTTGTGTTATCTGCCCGTGGCCCTGCCACTGCATCTCCCTTTCTGTGCAGGTACCTGGGATTCTGGGTACCCCTATCTGCTTCTCTCCATTTCCGGGTATGTGACATGTGATGGAAGTAGCAGCTGAGATTCAGACTTTAGAATCTCAGAGGCCTGGTCTGAGTCTCTGAGCATCAGTTTTCTAAAATGCAGATACTAATCATAATACCCCCCTCCCAGGGGGTTCTGGGGATTCAGTGACAGCCCGCACAGCATCAGAGCGCTGAGTGAGCGAAGGTTAGCTGCTTCTCATGAAGTGCGGGCACCTGTTCACTTCTGCATGACTTTCTGGATGATTCTGAGGGTTCAGATCTCCATGTCTGTGTCTCTGTATGTCTCTGTGCATGCCGCTATGAACTTGCAGGTGTGCGTGTGTAATCCGAGGCCCAGCTGTCCCGGGGGGGGGGGCTGTGGCTCAGTCTACGGGGCCTCATTGCACTTAATTACACCTGAAGGGGTGTTTATTCACTCCAGGCCCCACTCAGCCTTCAGCCACAATCTGGACGAGGCTCTGTAGAGCTCAGGAACATGGTCTTGTCCATCCTTGTGCACGCAGGCACCCTGCCAAGGAGGCTGGAAGGCCAGGCCACCCCAGGCGACCCCTCACAAACACCCCACCCTGCCTCGGCCCCTCCCCTCAGGACCCGGAGACTTCAGTCTCGGGAACTCTCTCCCAGCTCAGGTCACCCTCCCGCCCTCCTCCCTTGGACAGACTCCAGAGGTAGGGGGATGGACATAATGACGGTCAGGGTCTAGGCCAGCATCAAGGCCAGGATGAGGTTCACCTGGAAACTGAGCAGGGTCACACCTGCTGGACCCTCACCCCAGCCCTGCCCAGGCTTCTCCTAGCCAGTATCTCATCAGGAGCACCCCCGTCCCCCCCCCCACCGGCTGCCTCTATCCCAGAACATGTCCCTGACCCAGACCTTCTTCCCTCTGACCCACCCCTCAGTCCCCAAGGCTCAGTCACTCCACCTTCTCATCACAAACCCTGACATCTCTCTGCCGCGTCCCCAAAGCCCTTCTCCAGGGTCTCCTGAGTCACCCTCATAGTGAGCTGGGGCCTGAATTCAACCCCAGACTAAGCAGCGTGGGACCTGGAGCAAATCACAACATCTCCCTGAGCCTCAGTTTCCTCCTCTGTGAAATGGGGATCACTGGGTTGCACAAAAAGAAGATTCAGGTTGAATGAGCTTAAGTTAAAGGGGGATTTTATCAGAAGGATGCTGCAGTCAAGGACATCATGGCACTGCAGGATGCGATGTGCAATATCCAGGCCACAGGTGGGGAGGGACAGAGCCAGGACCAGGGGCAGCTGGACCGCAGGTGAGGAGGGCGGCAGGACTCTTTCTTCATCTCTCTCAGAACAGGGATTTCACTCTCTTCGTTTGCTGGAGTCTGGCTTTTGTCCAGAGTAGAAAATATGGCTGACAATTAGCCTTCTAGTTCTACATTTAGAGTTCTACCTTTTAACTTCATTAAAATTAAGAGCTCCTGGTCATCAAGGCACCTTTAAGAGAGTAAAAAGGCAGAATATATAAAGAACCCCTAGAAAGCAATAAGAAAAGAGCAGACAACCCATTTTTTTTTAATGGCCAGAAGCCTTGAACAGGCCCTTCACAGAAAAGGGTATCCAAAGATGAGAAGGCCTAGAAAAGCTGTTAACGTCACTGATATCATTAGTCACCAGGAAAATTCAAAGTGATACATGCCGCCCCTGCCCAGATGGCTAAAATTAAAAGAACTGGCAATGGTAAGTGTCACAATGTAGAGAAACTTGAACTCTCCGAGACTGCTGAGAGGAGCAGAGAGCAGTAGGGCCACTTTGGGAAGCAGTGTGGCAGCATCTACTAAAGCTAGAGAGAGAGAGACGGACAGAACCAAGGAATTCCACTCCTGGCATATACGCAAGAGAATGAGTAGCCCTCCAGAAAACAGGCACAAGAAGGATCACGACAGCAGGGTTCATGATAGCCCCAATCTGGAGACAGCACAAATGTCTACGAAAAAGAGAATGAATTAGCAAATTATGGCCAGTTCACACAATGGACTCCTACACAGCAATGGAAAGGGACAAACTACCGCAACATGCGACAACTTGGATAATTTTCTAAGCATAATATTGGACAAAAGGAGCCAGATGTAGAACACATGCTATTTGATTCCTGCACAAAGTCCAAAAAGAGCAAAACTGGTCAATGGTGATAGTCTGTGGGGAGGTATTGACTAGAAAGAGGAATGAGGGAGCCTGCTACGGAGCTTGTTCTGGATGATGGTGACATGGATGTGACATGAGTAGGATTTCAGCCAGCTGTCCACTTCAGATGTGTGCCCCAAACGGAATGCAAGTTAAATTAGATAAGAAAGAAAAGCAACTCTTATCCTTCAGCCATCAACGGTCTCTGTCTCTCATGCCCCAGTTCAAAAATCCCAGGAAAGGAAGTCATTGGCCCAACCCAATGGTGCTTGGGGTCAAGACCATGGAACAACATGGCAGCCCCATAGGATGGAGTTGGGGGAGGAGAAGCCATGTAGATGGAGGTGCTGCTTCCAGAACAGGGAGGGGAGGGGAAGAAAGACCAAAGTACAGCCGTCTACTCCTTCGTTTCTCCGCGCCTTCCTTTCCCCATCTGCAAAGTGGAAACAACAGTGCTTCCTGCCACAAAGGGTCGAGATGAGGATTCAAGAGATAACTGGCCTCAACAGCCACTACTTGACACAGGGTCCCCTTCCCTTTGTCCCTCTTCCCCACCCAGCCCTGCTCCCTGGCCACCCCTGCCCCTCTGTTCCTCCCACCTTCAGCTCCCCTTCTCTGCCCTCTGTGATCCCCAAAGTGAGGCCCCATCACCATATAATTTCAAATTACTTGTAGCTTTAGTTAATTAAATGTAAAATCATTGGAATAAAATTATACCTTCATTAGAGATTAACTCCCGTTTCAGGCCTGGGATAATGACCGTGCTCTCTCCCCCCTTCCTCCAAACCACACACAAAATGGTCAGTTAAACTGAATGGGAAAAGTTTAACGACTGCACGGCAATCAAGCTTATTATTATTTAAGCACGAGCTATTACCATGTGCAATGAGGTATCCGCCAGTAAATTATCTTTGAAAGAGTCAGTCCTTGTCTGAGCACAGACAGGCTGAGGGATGCTGCCGGGGAGGCCGTGCCCGGTGAGCGGCCCAGGCCTGGGGAGGAGGCGGTGGTCCCATCCCTCTTGCTGGTGGTCCCATCCCTCTGGTCCCATCCCTCTGGTCCCATCCCTCTTGCTGACCCAGAACCTGCTCTCAGGACCCTCCGCCCAGTCTCGGGGCCTCGGTCAGGATCTCAGGGTCACTGTGAAGGGAGCATGGGGGCCTCCATCTGACCCTCCAGCCCACGGTAAGGGGTGGGTGCTCTGCCACAGGACAGAGACTGGGGCCCAAGAGGGGTCCCTGAAAACTAGGAAGAGGGCAGAGAAGGGAGAAATGGGGTGTATAGGGCAGGGAGGGGGCTGGAATGAGGCAGAGAGAGACGGAGAGACAGAGAGAGGAAGAGGAAGAACCTCTTCCTCTGACATGAGGAGGAGGTTGCGACGGAAACTAGGACATAAGGGGGCAGTCAGAGAACCATGGGGTGAACTTAGAGCAAACAGGGCGGAAACAAATGAACAGAGAGCAGAGGAACCAAGAAGGCCCACAAGAAATATGAATTCAGGGCAGGGGTGCGTGTTTACCGAGACTGCTGTTTGCTGGGCGCCTGGAGGCTCGGGCCACTCTCTCCCGTAGAGAGACCGCTGTCGCAGTCTGCTGGGGACTGAGGGATTTGCAAGATGGGGGACTTTGGGTGCTAAATTGAGCAACATCTCGGGAGAACCAGGACAAGTTGGTCGCCCTGCTCTCAGATCCTACAGCAACCGGAACCATAATCCCCACTTCACAGGTGAAGAACTGAGGCTCAGTGGGGTGAAGCCATTCGCCCAAGACCGTGGAGACAGATAAGAGAGGAAAAGACATGAAGACTCAAAGACAAAGTGTCTCCCACCTCCGGGTCTGTCTAAACGCCCGCCTTCCCCCACCTCACCCCAGCCTCCCCGCTGCCCTAGACACCTTCTCCTCTCGCTGCTCTCCTCCTAAGTGCTGAGGACCCGTTTCTGTCCCCAGTCTCTGTCCTCTGCTAGAGTATCCCCTTACCACGGGTTGGATGGAGGAGTGGGCTGGGGGGTCAGTGAGACGCCACACCTGGATCTCAGTGGCAGGTGGATGGGACACACGTGCACAGGAGGCTCTCAGGTCCTCAGACCCCCACCCCAGACTGCAGGCAACAGCCAGAATCCTCCTCTCGGGGGCCTTTAGGGGCCCACTGAGCAGGGTTGAAGTCTAAGTTCTAGCTTCAACTCACTGGATGACCTTGGAAGTTTTCTTAACCTCATTTGTAAAACGGGGTGATAATGGTCCCCACGTCACAGGGTTGTTGTAGGGTTTGATGAGACTGGGCGAGTAAGTGCCCTGAGCAGAGGCTGGCACTGAGCAGCCGTCCTGGGGAAGAGACCCCACCCCCAGGGAGGAGAGCAGTCCCTCTCCTGGGCATGATCTCCTCTCCCAGCACCCTCAGTGAGCCTCTTGGCCCCAGACAGGGCAACAGGGTGAGCTGGCATGGGACTCAATCTGGAGCAAGGCGACAAGGGACCACAGAGCGGGGACAACAGCAGCCTGTCTCTGGGACCCCTTTGCCCCCATAAAATAAAGATCCTCATTTTGCATCTTTCCAGAAATCCAAACGCACACCCTCTTCACACAGCCAATGCTCGATAATAAATTTTTACGGAGTGAAACTATAAACGAATGTGTACATTAACCAGAGGTCGCTATTTTCCAGGCAGCCACTGGGAACAGGCGCCACGCCACCCTCAGGGAAACCCGACCTGCCATAAACTTCTCATCCAAGTTCCCCTGCAGACAGACTCCCTTGAAAGTCACCTCCATCTCTCCCACAGGTCAGGCCGAGAGTTAGAGATAGGGGCCGCGTGTGTGCCTACATCTGCTATCTGACGGTGAGTGATGGGAGACACACTCCCGGGACATGTTTACTGTCGCCCCGCACCCCGGCCCTCGCTCTCTGCCGCGCCGTCCCCTGAAAATTCACGGCCCGGCTCCCACTGGCAAATGACTGATACGGCCTTCACGGCGGGACCTGCTAGTCACTTGTCTCAAGGAGACTGGGAAGGAAATTCAGGCACAATATAAATGGGGCCCATGGCAGCCTCAAACACCTTGGAAAATTCCCCAGCCTGGACATCGCACCGATTTTAAGTAATAAAAGCACAGAGAGATTACATGGCCGCCTGACAGCCTGCAACGGACGGCCGCCTGCATGAACTTTTTACCTTCGGGATGGGGACAGAGAGAAGAGGAAGGAAAAAAAGAGGAAAGAGCCGTCCGGCGAGCCAGCTGCTTCCTTACTCTGACTCAAAAGCCACTGCCGAGATGCAGGCAGGAACTGCGCTGGATGCATCCCCAACTCAGATACCCGGAGGGACTGTATCCTCTCCAGGGGACCTCGGCCTCCATTTCCCCATCTGGCAAATGGGAATATTCGTGACCCATTTGTCAGTTCTCCAAAATCCAGAAACAGCCCTAAAATAAAACTTTCTAGTGCTGGAAATGTAATTCTTGCTTTCATTCATTAATTTATTCTTTGATTCAACAAGAATCTGTCCTGGTGTCAGTTTAGCAGTGGGCATGGAGATAGGGGGGTGACAGCATGGGGAGATGTGAGGCAATGTCCAAGAAACAACTGAAAGACCACTCATCAGCCTTGTGACCTTGGGCACATCACTCCAGCCCCTAGAGCCTCAGTTTCCTCATCGCATAAAATGGGGACTGTCTCCAAGTCCTTCTCTCTACAGCTGGAGAGTACTTATGCAAATCTGGGAGCCCACCCTAAAGACCCAGAGTTCCCAAGCTGGGCGTGAAACCATGAACCTATCTGGACTGGAGGGCACAGAGAACCCATCTCTATCTCTTGGGTCCAGGAGCCCATCACTGACACAGTCAGCCTGGAGTGGGAAGGGGGACATGGGATGAACGTTAACTGCCAATGGTTCACCCCAGGGACCAAGAGAAGGTCCTGGAGACAGAGGAGGCCCCCCACTCACATGCTGGGTGATCACCCCAGAGATGGAACCCATTTCAGCTTGCCCTCCAGCCCCTCCCCGAGACGTAGATAAGAGCAGATGAGAGAGGGGAGCACCCATTCCCTCCGCTCTCCTCCACGTGGATGTGGGGAGTTTGGCTTTTTCCTCCCAAAGTCCAAGGGAATCTTTCTTCCAGCCCAGGTGCCTGCAAGGAGAGGAAACTGGCTTTTCCAGCCCAGCACTTGGCCACTGCACTGGCCTGTCCCTGTGCCCATGGAGCCCAGGCAAACGGCTCACTGGCTAAGATGCCTGGGTCACTAGGACCACCTTCTGAGTGCCCAGGCCCCCAGGCTCCATGCCTGGCTGCAGCAGGTGCCCACAGCCCCATAGCTGAATGTCACCAGGGAAGACAAGTTTGAGGGCCACCAGTTGCAGGGAGCCACACAGCAGGAGGCCACAGCTGGGGGCCGGCCTCAAGATGTGGCTAAATCACGGGGAAGGGGGAAGGGGACCAGCAAGGCCTGGGGGGCAGGACAGGAGGGTCCCCTCCCTCCCCAGGGAGAACCTTGTGGATGGCCATCCACCCACGGACAAGTCACATCAGCAGATAGAACCCTACAAAAGGCTATGTGAGTCCCGCCTCCCCAGGCCAACATGGGGGCCAGACGCTGTGAGAGTGGGGGGCTTGGGAAGAGCCCACTGCCGACCCCAGTGGTCGGGGAGAGGACAGGCCTCGAACACAAAGTGGTCTTGGAGTTTGAAACAACACGGGACCAAGTCTTGGGTACCAGCATGAGCCAGTCTTAATAACCCAGAGTGGAAAGTTATGGAATGGGACTGAGATGTCGTTTATGGACTCGCCACCCAGCAGGCAGGGAGAGGAGGTTCAGAGAGAACAGAGTGGTGGCAGTTACTGGAAAAATAAAACCATTTCATGTTTATACCCCTAATGAGTAGAGATGTCTCTAAACTGGTTACACTTGATTTTTTTTTCTTTATGCTTTTCTGTATTTTCTAATTTTCCTGCAATGAACATGTATTACTTGGGTAATCGAGAAATAATAAAAGCTTAAAAAGAGTCAGGTGATGAGAGTCCGTGGGTCCCTGAGGACCACGCAGCCACGGGTTCCCAGGCATGCGTTCCGCTGTCCCAGGGAGCCCCAGGGGAGGGGTCGGGGACCTGAGGGTAAAACAGATATTCTGCAGCTGAGGCCCCCAGAAGAGGCTGGGAGGAAGGAAACCCAGGCATCTCTTGCTTCTGTATCTGTCAGCTCCCATGTGTTCAGGGCAAGGTCAGTGAGAGCCCTGGGCACTGCCACCAGTGGAGGGCTGAGCTAAGAGTGAACCTCTGTGCTCACTTTGGGGCCACGGTACCAGGGAGGCTCTGTGTCCGGAGCCGGGTTCAAATCCTGACTCCACCCTCACCAGCTGGGGAAGCCAGGTGTCCTCTCATAGGGCAAAGCAAAAATTATACGAGGAGGTGTTTGGCCCCGAGGAGCGATCTACCCCTTTCCCAGAGCCCACTCTTATTCTGGTAGGAATTGAAGTGAATGGGGGGTACACCAGGGACAGTGGGACCCTCAGCTGGCGGGCCCAGGCCACATGTCTGGAGTCACAACAGTCTGGGTCCTGATGAACTGCCCCGGTCAGCGTGAGCTCGGGCACTGAATTGGGTAATGAGAAAGGGATCGCTGAGGCCTCAGACACAGGCTGAGCTCTGAATCCCAGCTCCCAGGGCTGTGTGACCCTGGGGAGCAACTTTCTCTCTCTGGCCCTCATCTTCCTCATCTGTCAAATGGGGATAACAAGAGTGGTACCTGTGGCAGAGTGCATTATTGGCTCCAACTCGGTAGTGACTCTCGCTAAAGAGGCAGGACACTGTTCTCCACCTGTGACTTTGAGCTTGGCCCCACGTGACTTGCTTTGGCAACAGGAGGAGGGAGGAGAGAGGGAAGCCACTCTGGGGCCAAGACCTCAAAAGGCCTTGGGCATTTCCAGTTGCTCTGTGGCTCTGCCATCCACGAGAAGAATAAGCGCAGGCTGGGAGCTGGTCCCAGGAAGAGGACGGAGCATGTGGAGCAGAGCTACTTGCCCCAGCCGAGCCCAGACAAGACCAGCTAACTCCCAAGTCAGCCTCTGATCTGTGAGAATAAATGACTGCTGTTTTTAAGCGACTGAGTTTTGGGGTCGTTTGTTATGCAGCAACTTTGTGGTAATCGCTGAATGATACATTTTCACAGAGTCAATGTGAGGATTCAGTGAAACAACGCCTGGTGCATAGTAAATGCTCACTAAACATTCAGCTGCTCATATTAATATTGTTATCCTTGTCATTACTATTATCATCCACTGGGGGGCCAGAGGTCAGGAGATGAGAGCTCACAGAACCCCCGCATTCATCACATCTCCCCAGAGACGGCTCCAAGAGACAAGTGCCCCCCATCCAGGTGGCTGCTTTTACTGTACTTTTGAAAAATCCATTCCAGTTAGACAGTGAGATTGTGGCTCCTGCTGCCCCAGACGGGGGTGAGACAAGCAGGGCTCAGGCCCCCCAGGCAGGGGCTTAAGCATTCTATAATAATCATATTTCTTATGAAGCTTTAGTTTCACTTCCCTCAAATTAAGTCTCAGCAATAAAGCAATCGATTCCCTCTCCCTGGGAAACAGTGTTGAATTCAACCCAGCACCGGCTGGGCTCTCGGCGCCTCTCCACAGGAGCCTCCCTCTCCCAACCTGGAGGTGGCAGTTTGGGGGCCCTGGCTGGTGGTCAGCGGACCCCGAGGACCTTGGGGAGTTTTCAGTCCAGTCGCTGCTCTGTCTCCATGCCTCTAGGCCAGTTTCAGGAGCATCCAGCCAGGTGCGCTGGGTACCTGGAGGGGCAGGACGTCACAGGGGAAGGGGCTCACGCTCACATTCCCTGTCCCACATCAGGGCACCCAGCCAGGAGGGCCCTACATGACTTTAAGAACCTGAAGAACCAAGATGCCACAGTCCCAGCTTTGGTAGCAAACCGTGGTGCAGGGAATCAGCAGCGTAGATGGGAAAGGCATGTGAGAGAAGGAGGAAACTTTTCTCCTCACCCTGCAGCCCCCCATCTTAATCCTCCACTCCCCCCATCTCCAGGGAAAGACCAGAGAGGCTGGTTGGTTTCACCCTCTGCTTCCCCAGCCCACTTTTCTCTAAGAAGATGCCTAAGTAAAGTAAAGTGGCTGATGGGTCCCAAAGCAGAGAAGCCCTGCTCCTCCCAGGTCCCACCCAGGATGCCCACTCTCAGCAGCCTCTTGTGAGAACAGGAAGCCAGAGGAGGTCACATCAGGGCAGAGTGAGTGCCCTGGGAGGAGTAGCCATGCCCTGCGTGCTCAGGAAAAGGCTTGGAGTCAGGGCCTGGGGTAAGGTAAGAGAGGGACTTGCCACGGATGCAAAATTTAAGGGGGCGCCAAAAACTCAATGATCAACAGAAATAGTATTTTTTTTTCATTTTGTGGCTGCACCGTGCGGCATGTGGGAACTTAGGTCCCCGACCAGGGATCGAACCCTGGCCTCCTGCAGTGGAAGCGCAGAGTCTTAACCACCAGACCACCAGGGAAGTCCCAGAAATAGTATTCTTAAAACTCAGAATGAATACAGAAAACCCATGACCAACAAAATACCAACTTTGAAATAAAGACTGGCTGTTATCCCTTTGTTTTAAGAACTTGTGTTATTGCGCGCTGGGAGGGGTTGATTCTAACCAGCCTGGGGCCCCCGCAGGGCAGGTGTGTGACGCTTGGCAATGGTGTGCAAACAGAGCGGGCTACGTGGCTTTTACATATAGCCATGGTCTTCGTTTCTTTTTTTTTTTAAGCCTTTATTGAATTTGTTACAACATTGCTTCTGTTTTATGTTTCGTTTTTTGGCCACAAGGCATGTAGGATCTTAGCTCCCCAACCAGGGATGACCAGGGATCAAACACGCACCCCCTGCATTGGAAGGCAAAGTCTTAACCACTGGACCACCAGGGAAGTCCCTAGTCATGGTCTTTGATGATGGAGTTTGTATGAATCTTTTCCACTTGATTTAAAATATGGTGGGGGGCGGGGCTTCCCTGGTGGCACAGTGGTTGAGAATCTGCCTGCTAATGCAGGGGACACGGGTTCGAGCCCTGGTCTGGGAGGATCCCATATGCCGCGGAGCAACTAGGCCCGTGAGTCACAACTACTGAGCCTGCGCGTCTGAAGCCTGTGCTCCGCAACAAGGGAGGCCACGATAGTGAGAGGCCCGCACACTGCGATGAAGAGTGGCCCCCCCTTGCCCCAACTAGAGAAAGTCCTCGCACAGAAATGAAGACCCAACACAGTAAAAATTAATTAATTAATTAATTAACTCCTACCCCCAACATCTTCTTAAAAAAAAATTAAATAAATAAATAAATTAAATTAAATATGGGGGGTATGCTGATAGATGTGTATGGGGCACAGGATTTTTCCCTTTGCCGCAGTCTCCTCCAATATGACTCACATGCTGGGAGGGGAGCCCAGGAGAGACAACGACACAAGGAGAAACCAGGAGGAGCCAGGCAGGCGAGGGCTTTGTGTAAGCTCTGGAGCTTAGCACCAACTCCAAGAAGAGGGCAGAGGACAAACAAAAGCATTAACGTGACGAATTGTTCAACTGAAGTGAGAAATCCCCAATTTGGCCAACTCTGCCTGGATTACATTTTTGGCATCAGGAAAATGGGGTCTTGCGGTTCAAAACGAAAGTATTAGGGAAAATAAAGAAATCAAAGTTGCTGACGCTCATTAAGCACTGCCTCTACCTGGCCCAGTCTATGAGCTCTGCACACAGTATCTCATTTAAAAGCCCACAGCCCCCTGTGAGAAAGGAGCACTCACCATCTCCATTTTCCAAGGGAATGCCTAGGTCATAACCCAGAGAGGTTAAGACACTTGCTTAAGGTCACACAGCCTGGAAGGGGTGAAACCCGGGTTTAATGTCAAGACCCCATCCTTAACCTCTTTTCCATGTGGCTTCAAGTGATGTCTTTGGTCACCTGAGTTTGTGGCTGTGAAATGCATCCCTACTTCACAAGCCCAGGTGGGGGACCCAGAGGTGCAGCCCTGTCTGATGACAGAAACAAACAAGAAAAGAGATGATTTTAGTGATAATATGGTACAGATTGTGACTTCGGAGAGAGGGAAGGAGAGGGATCGTATCATTACAAACTGCACCAAGGCCTCTAACGACATAGGACAGGGTGCTGGGAGAGCACATGAGGGGTCCAGACCCAAAGATGGGACCAGAGGCAGAGAACAGGTGATGGGAGGTGAGAGCTGAGGTGCCAGTGGCCCAGGCAGGGGCACCATGAGGACCTTGTCTACCCTGTGAAGGATGGTCAAGTAAACCAGTGGCCAAGCTGCACACGGCCAGCAGGGCTCTGCTACCCGGCTCTGATCCAGAGGGGTCCCTCCAAGGACAGAAGGGCCTCCTGGACCATTTGGGGTAACATGTCCTTGTGTGTGTGGACTTAGAGTGCCTGAGCCCCACTGGACAAACCTGCCCTCTCCGTCTCTCTGTGGGGCCTCTTGCCATCCACGCTGCCTCCTGCCGGCTGCGAGGTCACCCGGAAGTCATCAGAAAGCTCCTGGGGATACAGACCCCGCTTGTCCAGATCTGCTCATCACCCGCTTCCCAGGGTCTCATATACTGCAGGCAGGAGGGCAGAGAGGGGTGTCCGAGGACGGGCAGCTGAAGGGGGCTCACAGCAGCCCAGAAACTGCGGCCCCCATGTAAGAGGCCAACAGACTCCCGGCCCCAGACAGGGCCTCCCGTCCCTGCTGGAACTGAACCAACCCCATGGCCACTGTGAGGGGCTCTCCAAGCCAAAGATGTGAGTGCGTTAATTAATGAATTAGCCGTTTAATTAACATAATTAGGCCTCATTATTTTCCTTGTATCTATTGCCAATTTTCGGGCAATTAAAGTGAACGCTGGTGGAGAACGGAGGATCTGGGTTGTCACTGCGGGCATAGGATGGAACTGTGAGGCCTGGTGTGACCCTCAGGTCACCAGCCCAGCCTAGAGGGAGGGGGCAGGGGACAAGGAGACTCGTGTGAGCACGCGCACACACGCAAACACCCCCCCACAAGGCGCAGCGTCCCTGAATCTGGGTTTGCAGATCACTCTCCATTCATGTATTGAGCTCCTACTACGTGCCAGGCTCCGTGCCAGGACACAGTTGGACCAGGACAGGCAACCTCCCTCCCGGGGGATGGAGGGAAGTTGTTGGGGAGTGCCAGGGTCAGCCCGCCAGTGAGCCTTTGCAGTAGACCATCTTTCCCTAGCTGTGTGACCTAAGGCAAGTTCCTTAGCCTCTCTGAGCTGTTTCCTTAGCTGTCAGATGGGTATAAAGTTGATATCCACCCCACAGCATTATTGTGAGGATCCAGAGAGACGCTGCACACCAAGCCCCTGGCACATAGGCGGTACCCAATCAAGGTCGTCCTGGTGCCCTTCCCTCCCTCCCCTCCTCCCTCGAATCCATCAGTTTCCAGACACATGGTTCACTCTTTACACACTGGGTTATTCCACGGCTGCCTGTAGCGCTGGTGAGTCTCTCCCCCACTGAGTCCACCTCACCACGTCTCCACTTGCAAGTTCTATTCTCAACACCACTTTGCAGGAAACTGAGGCTGAGAGGAGCTACATTTCGTGTGCAAGAGCACAGTTGGTTATGGCAGAACAGGACTCAAAGCCAGCTCAGCCTGCCTCCGAAATGGGGCAGGACCTACTAGGTCCAACCCTCTACTAGAACAAGACTGGCAAAGCCATCTGCTCTGGGGAGGTTATATTCTAGTGAGGCAGACACATGATTAACCCAAAACAAATATAACACGTGATGTGATGCTGTACTTAGGGTTCTGAAGACCAAGGAAGCAAATAATAACAATAGAGGGAAAGGAGATGAAGGGTGTTGGGTCAGAGCCTTCAGGACCAGTGTCCAGGGAAGGCTCTAAGGAGCTGGTTCTGAGAGAGGCAGCAGGGATCAGCTGGTGCAAAGGCCCTGAGGCAGCCCTCAGCCCGCTAGATGGAGGAGATGGGGTGGAGAAACAGGTAGGCTGGATCACGAGAGGCTAGTAGGATGCGGCAGGGATTTGGATTTTGTTGGGATTGGAAGTTTTGAGCTGAGAAGCGACGTGACAAAAGTTTAGAAAGATCCCTGGTTGCCAAGTGGACACAAGACGGTAGGGAGGCGAGGGTGGGGTCAGGGCTCAGCTACAAGGTCAACACACTGGTCCGAGCAGAGGCGTGTCTTAGCCGGGGGTCTTAGCCCTGAGCATGGACCCGATCGCCCAGGAGCCAGAGAAGACAAGGGCTCCCAGGATGTGGCTGCCGGGCTCACTGACACCCGAGAAGGAGCCAGTAAAGGATCCTGGAAAAGAACAGCCAGTGAGACGAAGAAAAACTAGGAGAGAGGCATCCCGGAAGCCAACTGAAGAGAAGGCTTTGAGGAGGAACGTGTAGCCAAGCGCGTCAAATGCAAATGAAGGCATTTGCTAACGAAGGCATTTGCTGCTCACTGGCGGCAGGTCGCAGGTTTCAGGGCAGGGCTGGACAGCCTGTGAGCAGAGAGTAGAGGAGAGACCTGGGCTGGAGGCAGCAGAGAGTGAAGACAACTCTCCCGGCACTTTGCTTCAAGGGAGCAGGGAAGTGGGTGCTATGGGAGAACAAGGGCCCCAGGAGGGTTTGTTTACTAGACGGGAGGTGTCACAACATGTCTGGGGCTGTTAGATGATCCAACCCCAGTAAATAAGACCCATGGTTTGGAGGATGTAAACTGTTCAATTTTTCTAATTTGTATTTTCAAAACATCCCCTTGTATACCTTTTTGGTTTTTTAACTGCATTTTACCCAACTGATCATTCCAACTTGGTACGTCACCTGACTGGGGACACTTGCAACCCTCAGCTCAGGGGTCCCAGCTTGATCTGATGTCCCTCAAAGTCCCCTGCATTTTACCAGGAAAAATACGAAACATAGGTCCAAACCCTTGCAAGCTCATGATCTTTTTTGTTTGCATTTTTCCCTTGTAAATTTTTATTTAGCACAAGTCTTAATATTTTTTAATGAGTGTGCCAACCTAGGGGGAAGAAATACGTCATGCATTTGAGACACAGGTGAAGATCCCAGACTGTCAAAGTGGTCCATCAGCCACCCCAGCATAGAGTCTGACGTCAGGCATCAATCATGAAGGCAAAGAAACAAAAATAAAGGATAAGAACAAAATTCTGGAAATGCAACATAAGAGGTTGCGTGTAAAAGGTAAGCGCAATTTAGGATTTCATGACATTCGTTAGTTTTCAGCAAGCTGAACTGTTTTCCTTAAAAGGTTCAACCTTCACACGTGAGACTGTTTTTTTAAGTATAGGTGCTGTAAAATATTATATAAGTTACAGGTGTACAATGCAGTGATTCACAATTTTTAAAGGTTATGCTCCATTTATAGATATTATACAATATTGGCTATATTTCCCATGTTGTACAATATATCCTTGTAGCTTATTTTATACCTGGTAGTTTGTACCTCTTACTCTCCTAACCTTATGTTGCCCCTCCCTCCTTCCCTCTCCCCACTCGTAACCACTAGTTTGTTCTCTATATCTGTGAGTCTGTTTCTTTTTTGTTATATTCACTAGTTTGTTGTATTTTTTAGATTCCACATGTAAGTGACATTATACAGTATTAGTCTTTCTCTGGCTGACTTATTTCACTTAGCCTAATACCTTCAAGTCCATCCATGTTGCTGCAAATGGCAAGATTCCATCCTTTTTTATGGCTGAGTAGTATTCCATTGTGTGTGTGTATGTGTGTGTGTGTGTGTGTGTGTACGCCACACCTTCTTTATCCGTTTATCTGTTGATGGACATTTAGTTTGCTTCCCTGTCTTGGGTATTGTAAATAGTGCTGCTATGAATATTGGGGTGCATGTATCTTTCGAATTAGTATTTTTGTTGTTTTTGGATATATACCCAGGAGTGAAATTGCTGGGTCACATGGTAGACTTCTGTTTGCTTTTAAGGTAGCATTATTTTTTCGGTCTACTTTCTATTTCGGCATAACACGCATATGGAAAAAGTGCACAGATCTTACGTGTTCAGCTCAAAGAGTCTGAACAGAGTCAACACGGCCAGGAAACCAGCACTGAGACAGACATCGATTGAGAAGCATATCCTCACCCTTTGAGGACTGGTGAACACCAAGGGTAGCCACCATCCTGCCTTCCAGTGCCGTAGAGGTTTCCATAAACGGACTCACAGAGGCTGCATCGCTGGGGTCCAGCTGCTTCTCTCACACGTGACGTTCATTCCTGATGCTGCATGTACAGCACACCACGCTACGCAGTGTCCCCTGAGTGAATATGCATATTTTTTCATTCATTCTATTACAAACAGGCATTCAGTCCAGTGTGGGGATTAACCTGGACAGCATCGCTCTGGGCATTCT
The DNA here is from genome assembly GCF_964374135.1 of Grampus griseus. Taxonomy (NCBI): domain Eukaryota; kingdom Metazoa; phylum Chordata; class Mammalia; order Artiodactyla; family Delphinidae; genus Grampus; species Grampus griseus. The sequence goes on from NC_139000.1 coordinate 9,442,257, forward strand.
CAAATGTGTCTCTTGGCGTGTGTGCTTTTAAGAACATATTTGTACAAAAGTTGAGAGCCTCTGTACTGAGGAAGCCCTACATGTTAATATTCTCAAAACTCACACCCCAAAGTAGCGTTAGGCCTGCCAGTCCATAGCCCAGGGTTTGGGATTCTCACTCCTCATTTGCTTTTCTAGTGTTTCTTATTTCTCTTGAAAGCAGTAGCTTTCGACTGGGGACGATATTGCTCCTCGTCCCCAGGGGACACTTGGTAATGTCTAGAGACATTTTTGATTGTCACAACTGGGGTAGCTAGTGGCATCTAGTGGGTAGAGGCCAGGGATGCTGTTAAACATCTACAACGTACAAGGCAACCGTCCACAACAAAGAATGATCCGCTCCAAATGTCAGTAGTGCTGATGTTGAGAAACCCTGTTTTGAAGGAATAAATGGTTCACGATGCCTAAATAAGGTCGAAACCAAATTGATGGTGTTGGCAATTTCAACTCCCAAAATTATCCCAGGAGTAGCTTTAAGGAGGCAGATGCATGGCTGCCGAAGTTATATAAAGTACAGCTGGGCTCCAAGAAAGACGCTATCAGAACCAAGACAAATGAAGAGGGAGAGATGAGGATTGCTCTGCGTTTAAGGCTAAGTATGAACTCGTCTGGTTTCAAGGAGGGAAGGGCATTTGGCAGAGGGAACAGCATGAACAAAGGTGGTGGGATCTCAGAGGAGGGAAGTCCATGCAGCCTGGGAGCAGGGAAGGCTCCTTGGAGAGGGGGCAGCTCAAGCTGGTCCTGGAGGATGAGCCATCCTCCGGAGGAAGGACCAGCCAGCGGGGACCTACGCACACGTGGGCTCAAGTGTCCCGGGAGCCTGACAAGCTAGAGGGAAGGAAGAGAGGGTACCGCCCAAGGCAGTTTGAGGGGAGCTGGGACAAGGCAGCGGTGACTGAGTCCAAAAGGCAGGTGAGGTCGTAACCCAGAACATGTCAAAACCTTCCCGTCCTCCAAACCTGCTCCACGGTCCCCATCCCAACAGGAACCTCCTGGAAATAGAATAACGGCCCCTGATCTCCATCCCGCACTCCAACACATGTGATCCACCAGCAAGTTCTGCAGCTTCCAAGCCCAGGGGGTCCTCTGCTCCTCCGCTGCTACCACCTAGTCCAAGCCACCATCCTCTCCTGCAGGACCATGGCCGCAGGTTCCTCAGTGTGGTCCCTACCTCCACTTGGGCACCTTCCAAATTCTCCTCCACATGGAAGCTGCTAGAGAGATCTTAGTAAAATGTAAAATGAACAAGTCTGCCCGGAAACCCGCTGAGCTCTCCCTCCCACGGTTTAGGCGGTGCCACTCTCTGGGGGGGTCTCGGCTCCAGCTTGGGCCCCTTTCCAGGGGCCTCTGGGGCAGCAGGAGACTTGGTGCCAGGCCCGGGCCCTGCTCTGTTCCAGCTTCCCCAGCAGCCTGGGGCCTCCTGGCTCACGGGCTGTGGGTGGAACTTGCATTTCCACCAGGCCGGCCCCCGGCAGAGGGGGGTGATGGAGACGCTGTCTGCCCGCCAGCCTTCCAGCCTCAGCCTGTCAAAGCCTGCCTGAGCAGGCCCAGGGCACCCAGCAGGGCTGCGTCCCTCGGGCCCCTGCCTGGCCCAGTCCACCACTGAGCGAGCTCAGGGCTCCCCGGGCAGGGCCAGGCCCCCTGGGCATCCGGAGAGCTTGTTATCCCGTCAGCCCTGGAGCTGCACCTGCTCTCCCAGTCTCCTGTGATCTCAATTAATCCATCCTGCCCTGATTAATTAGCAGGGTTAATTATGACGGCTGCTGCTGCTGAAGCTTGGGGAGGAGAGCCCAGCCAAGTGGCAAGTGGAGACCCGGTCTGGGGTGGGGCAGGGCCCCTCGCTCTGCTCGCTCCCCAAGGCCGCCCCTGCCGGGTGCCCACCCTTCCCAGGGCCAAGGTGAGGGACCTCAGGAAGCCACTGGGGCTCCCAGGGGCCAGGCCGATCAGGGCCAGGCCAACGCCCTGAGACGTCACCCAAGATGAGGGAACAAAACCCACGACTGTGGGTCAGGTTCCTCTGACCTGACCTGTTAGGTCACAGCTAAGTCCTTGCCTCACCCAGCATCACAACTGCACAGCTAAAGGACCCCGGGACTCATCCTGGCGGGAACCCCTTGGCCCACATCTGCCCTTTGAGGGCGAACCCACCACCCACTTCCCTATTTGCCTTTCCCCTCTAGACCCCAAGACCACTGTGATAGGAGGCAGACCTAGAAGGAGGTCAAGGTCAAGAGTGAGGTTGCAGTGGTCAGGCCCATGGCTGGGGCCATTGCAGAGCCTGTCCTGCTCTCTGGACCCCACGAATGAATGCCTTCATGGGCTCAGAGACCCCACTTCCTCCACCTTTCCCCCGAACCCAAACCCTCAGCTGAACACCAGAGCATCAGAAACTGGCTCAGGATGACGCAGGCAACTCCAGCCTCTGCCTGGAGCCCTGGAGCCTGGAGCCCTGGAGCCCTGGAGCCCTGGAGCCCTGGAGCCCTGGAGCCCTGGAGCCCTGGAGCCCTGAAGCCCTGAAGCCCTGGAGCCTGGAGCCTGGAGCCCTGGAGCCTGGAGCCCTGGAGCCCTGGAGCCTGGAGCCTGGAGCCCTGGAGCCCTGGAGCCTGGAGCCCTGGAGCCCTGGAGCCTGGAGCCCTGGAGTCCTGGAGCCCTGGAGCCCTGGAGCCCTGGAGCCCTGGAGCCCTGGAGCCTGGAGCCCTGGAGCCCTGGAGCCTGGAGCCCTGGAGCCCTGGAGCCCTGGAGCCCTTCCCATCCCAGCTTACCCCCACCTCCTTGTTCCTCTCCTCCCAGCTCACCCCCACCTCCTTGTTCCTCTCCTCGCCTGCACTCCAGGCCTTCCTCGCCAAGAGAGTCACCGAGCAAGGATGAAAGCTTGACTCAGCACAGGGTCCCCGCCCAAGCTGGCCCACCACCACCAAACTCCGGCACACACCTCCTCCCGGCACCCATCCATCATCCTCCTCGCCAGAACGCGATCCATTACCACCGCCTGCGCCTGGCAAAACGTATCATTACCTGCACCCTCAGCACTTCCCAGATCAATCCACTTCTTAAATGTAGTAATAGAGAAGAGGATTAGGTACTAGAAAACTCATTATGAAAATGGCGTACTCAAATTCTTTAAAGGTGATATTTCATAAAATATACCCGGCCTGCCGCGTGCCTCAATCATTCTTTTTAATAGCTCCGTAGCAGCCAGAAAATAAAGTATTCATGAAGATTGAAGAAGATGATCCCATGAACTTCAATTTAATTGGTGCAAATTAAAACAATCCATCTTTCCATGCTGTCCGTCTATCTCCAATCATCCCCACGCCGCACGTCCAGCACCCTGATTACAATTATCTTTTAATAGGAAAACTTGTCAGTTTTTGTGTGATTTACATAAGCTTGAGCAAACTTACGGGTATCAGATCGGGCCTTGGTGTGTGATTTCCTGTCCCCAGCTCCCTGGCTCTAGGGAAGGCTGGGTGGCAGGGAGGGACTGGAATGGATCTGTGACGTCCCTGAGTTTGCAACACCCGTCAGAGATGGGGCTGCATGAGACATCTACGTGCAGAGCATCGGCCCCAGCCTCTGGCCATGTCCTTCCTCCAGGATCATGGCAGCTGAACATGGAACCAGACGGGGCCCCTTCTCAGTGGCCATGGTCACTCAAGGCCACAAATGCACATTGACTTCGGAATTGAGGAGGCCACGCTCTAATGAGCTCTATCCACGCTCTTCTCACCATTCACTCCCTACCCCCGACCCACACTCACTCTATATTGCTGCCAGTGCCTCTTTGAAGAGCCCATGGGGACAGACAAATGAGATTTTCTAGGGACAAGAAGCCAGGAGAGAAAGTCAACACTGGACTGCGCATAACGAGAGACTTGATCAAGGACGAAAGACAGGTGTTTGGTTCCCTCAAGGAGTGTATAGTGGGGAAGATGCGGATTTTAATTCAAAGGAAACCGGTCCATGGAGACCCAGGCGAGGTAGAGCCACCAGTGAGCCAGTGCCATCTCAGACTGTATCCATACAAATATGATGGCCAGAGAGAGGGAGGTGATCATGCCACCCACAGCTGTGCCGTTTAGATCACCCCTGACATGTTCGTTCTTTCCTCCACTCATTCATTCAAATAAACCTCTGTTGAGTTCCTGCCAAGTGTCAGGTGCTGGAGACCAAGCAGCAGATGAGGCCAACCCTACTCCCACCCCACAGGCTTTGTAAGCCAGTGATGAAGACAGACGAGAAAGCAAGAGGTGATTATACAGGCTAATAAAAGCTATCGTGGGGGAAATGCACGAAGCTAGAAGAAGGGACTCCTGTCAATACTGGGGTGTCATGGGAAGGACCCCGGAGGTGCTGATGCCAGGCTTAAGACCTAAAACCTAAAAGGAGTCAGGTGAAAAGGGAGGTGGGGAGGGGGAAGGTTCCAGACAGAGGGACTGACGCGCAAAAGCCTAGGGCAAGAAAACGCGTAACATTAACACATAGGACGTGTGGTAGAGCAGAGAGGGTGAGGATGGGTGAACGTGGCAGAAAGGCAGACCTAAACTGTGACACCCCTGTGAGCGTTGTCTGTTGACTTTCACCCTTTAAAATTTTTTTTACTGAATTCTTAATTACACAGGCGCTATATGAACACATTCTCACCGAAAACAGAAATTTAAGCATCTCAAATGAAATCTCCCTAGGCCCTCCACCCTCTCCCCTGTCCCTCTCTGGAGATAACACCAGCCTGGTGTGCATCCTTCCAGATTTTTCTCTATGCTTTCACATACATATGGATCTCTGGGAATCCGTAGATGCTTCTGGTTATAAAAATGCTCTTGCACTGTCATGATCTTCCATAGTCTGCTTCTTCAACTCGGCCACATCTGTCACTGTCCTCACCACCTCCTCAAGGGGATTGTCCGGCAGCTTGACATCGTTAGTGTGCTGCATCTGGGCAGTAGCAGGATAGCCTGTGGTGGATGAGAGCGGGGACTCTGCAGCCAGCTCTGGCTCTGCGACCTCGGCCAAGCCCCTTCCTGTCTCGGAGCCTGGGTTTCCTTGTCCTTAAGATGGAAAGTAAAGGAACCTGTCTGCTGGGACACTGTGGAATCTAAGTAAAGGCTCATAAAGCTGTCAGCTCAGGCCTTGGTCCCCGGAAGGGTCTCTGTAGACGTGCTAACAACGACAGAGATGCCTATGTCATCCGAGACCAGTCCTGGGTGTCCCCAGCAGAACCTTCCTGTGGCTCCAGCCCCCAGCCTGCAGGCAGCACACCCTGGGAGACAGACCCCTTCTTCACCCTGGAGCTCCCGGTGGTCAGAACTGAGGGGGAGCAGCTCTTATCAGCCTGATCCTGCAGGCCCTGCCCCCTGTGGCCCCCATCAGGCTCCGTCTGCCACTTCCCCCGCAGCAGCCCTCGGCCAGAGGATCACATCGATGGTACAATAAATATCGTTTGCTCGAGTAGCCAAAGTCATGCTTACACGTGAGGAAAAGCCCTTTCCAAGTGGGGTCTGGAAATTAAACTTACCAGAAACTCTGTCTCATTACGGAACAGTAAGAACAATAATTATCTCCTGAGCATCTGTGGACACCCACTCAATATCACCTACGCCCCAGCTCGTGGAACCTTCACGAAGCCCCATTAGGCCAGCTCCATTACTATCCCATGAACACATTAACTCACAAAGTCCTCATGACTATCTCACACCTACCAGGAGGTGAGCATAACTATTATTAGTCAGGATTAGATGGCTGTGCTGAAATAACAAGGCAACCCCTAATCTCAGTGCTTATCACAGTAAGTGTATTTTTCTCACTCACATTAAGCCCAGTGTGGGTCGCTGGCCTTCCTCTGTCTTGTCGCTGTGCCACATGGAACAGGTGGCCTATAAGGTCACCAGGGCAGGAAAGTGGTGACAAGCCCACGAGGTCTTAATTGCCTCAAACCTGAAGTGACAGGTACCACTCTGCTCCTGGTCATTGACCAGAACTAGTCACATGGGCCTTCCTAACTGCAAAGAAGGCTGGGAAATGCAGGGGATCCCATGCGTATCAGGAGCCCAGATATCCTACCAGCCCGCATTTGTTTTGTTTTTGTTTGTTCATTTATTTATTTATTTTGGCTGCCTCGGGTCTCAGTTGTGGCACGCAGGATCTTTTGTTGTGGCATGAGGGTTTTCTCTCTAGTTGTGGCACGCGGGCCCCAGAGCGCGTGGGCTCTGTGGTTTGCGGCATGCGGGCTCTCTAGTTGAGGCACACGAGCTCAGTAGATGTGGCGCGTGGGCTTAGTTGCCCCACGGCATGTGGGATCTTAATTCCCCAACCAGGGATTGAACCCACATCCCCTGCCATGGAAGGTAGATTCTTTACTGCTGGACCACCGGGGAAGTCCCCCACTCCGCATTTGTAAAATGAGGGCATCGAGGCACAAACAGGCTAAGTAACTTGCTCAAAGTCACCCAACCAGTGAGGGTTAGAGTCACTTATTTACACATGTGGACACGTGGAGGCTCACATGCTCATTTATGCTTGTTGACATGTATGACAAGGCCCACATACATGCACACCCTGGCGACTCCCACAGGCTGCCTTCTCCCTTGCTGGGTGAAGGGGTCATGGGCACCCCAGAGCTCTGACTGAGGGTGTGAAAAACTTGACCAGTGGTCATGGGACAAGCTCCCTCCTCTGTCCACCCTCCAGCCCTGGGACCTCACTTGCCATCCTGGGAGACGCCATGCCCCCAGCTTGGGCAGAATCCCAGACATCACGCACCCTGACGTGGCACCACCCCCAGCTCACTCCAGAAACCCCTGCTTGCCCCTTCAAGAATAAGAACTTTCTTAAGAATCTGTGGCTGCCAGTGAGGCAGGATCCCAGGACAATTTTCTTCCCCAAATATAAAAATTATAATAAATAAACACAGTGAACATTCGTATCTCCAAATATTTACATACACCCACACACACAAAAACACTTAAAGGACACAGGTATGTAGAGATGTGCTTGTATCTATAAATCTGAATGTCTTCATGGAAATGATGGATGGCATATTCATGCTTGTTTATACGGCTAGAGTGGCTGACATAAAAATAAGTGGTGAACTACTATTCCAAAGTGTCAAGATCATGAAAAGTAAGGAAAGACTGTCACGGATTTGAAGAAACTAAGGAGACAGTGACTAAGTGCAATGTGGTATCTTGGATTGGATCCTAGAACAGAAAAAGGACACCCATGGAAAAACTGGACAAATCCAAATAAAGCCTCTAGTTTAGTTATAGTACTGTACCAACGCTAATGTCTAAGTTCTGGTAAATGCACTGCAGTTATGTATTAACTGTATTAACATTACAGTAAGCTGACGGGAGGGTGCACGGGAACTCTCTGAAATATCTTTGCAACTCTTCTAAAAAGTTTCTTTTTTTTTTTTGCGGTGCGCGGGCCTCTCACTGCTGTGGCCTCTCCCGTTGCAGAGCACAGGCTCCGAACGCGCAGGCTCAGTGGCCATGGCTCACGGGCCCAGCCGCTCCGCGGCATGTGGGATCTTCCCGGACCGGGGCACGAACCCGTGTCCCCTGCATCGGCAGGCGGACTCAACCACTGCACCACCAGGGAAGCCCAAAAGTTTCTTTTTTAATAGTGATGAAAGAAAATGCCCCAAACATAAAGTCAGTATGCCCCTAGATTTCAATACAGCTCTGCTAACAACTTGGTATGTGACCTCGGATGAGTTTCTCATCTTTTCTGACGTTTAGTCCACGAACACCACCAGAAGTTCAATTAGATAATCCTCAAAGTCCCGTTCAGCTTTCTCATTGTGCAATTCACTCTGGATTCAGGAACACATCCCTATTCAGAAGAGACACACACACAATCATACATACCTACCATATACCCCATATGACACAGACAGGCACACACAGGAAATCAGTATGAATTGCTTTTGTTAATTCAGTGGCAAGTAAGATCAAATCTCTTTTATCCTTCCCATTAATAATTTGAGTTTCCACATGACCTATTAGTAAAACATTCAGCCTCTTCCTCTTGAAGGATTTTTCTGCCACACACAAACACACACACACACACACACACACACAGATCTATGACCCCTTTAGAATAGCCCAATATGCAGAAAGGAATACCAATCTGACAGTGTCAACTGTGACTGCTTCTCTTGGCCACACGGTGGTGCTGTTGAAGACTGGAACTGCACAGCTTGGTAACTCTGCTTGCCTTGATGCTTCAGTGGCTCTTGCTGATGCTTCAGGTCTCTGATTCAGCCAAATAGGCACCCAGGTAAGAGGTCCTTTTCCTTCTCACACCCAGGCTCATCCACTGTCCCCCAAAGCATAACACCATGTCACGCTGGCTGAGACCAGAGGAGCTTCTAACAGCCACAAGCTGTGCCCAACCAGCTCTTCCCCAAGGCTGCGGTGAGTCCTTTGTGTTGCTTTGGAGTCAGAGGCTAGGTCCTCCCTTTCCTCAGGGTCACTGCATTTCAGGGACCTGGTTGCGTCGCTCAGCTCTCTGGTTCATCCTGAAATGCCTCCCCAGATGAGACTCTTGGGGAGCAGAGGCTAGGATCTTGGTCCCTTCTCACCCATATAGTCTTGGGCTCCTGCCTGTTGGTGGGGCAGGGATGAGGGTCTTGATCTGGACCCAGACTAGGAAGGCTTGATATGCATTGAGCATTTAAGATGTAGTATCAGGTACCTTTCTAAGCACTTTATTATTTTTTTTTAAAGATTTTTTTTATGTGGACCACTTTTAAAGTCTTTATTGAATTTGTTACACTACTGCTTCTGTTTTATGTTTTGGTTTTTTAGCCATAAGGCGTGTGGCTCCCCGACCGGGGATTGAACCCACACCCCCTGCATTGGAAGGTGAAGTCTTAACCACTGGACCGCCAGGGAAGTCCTGCAAGCACTTTAAAGGCATCAGTTAATCCAATACTCCCAACAACTCTGTGAGGCAGGTATGATTTTCTTCATCCTCCATTTTTCCATGAGGAAATTCTGAAAGATGAATTGGCTTACCCAAGGTCACACACCTGAGTACACGGGCATAATCACCATAGTGGGCAGCAAGGTTGCAATGGTCGCCTGCAGCTCAAGAATCCCATCCTGAAGGTCTGCCTCCTGGCACCCCTCTAACCACTCCACCACCGAGCTTCTCCACTATGCCCGTGCCGTCTTAGATTGGGCTCCACTGAAGTCAAGACCAAGACAGGGATTCAGCGTCACATGGTTTATTGAGGGTGAGCTCCCAGGAGAAAGGGAGTTGGGGAACCAGAAGGTCCCTGTGTCCCTACGGTTGGGGTAGATGGACAGCCAACAAGGGTGTTCCCAGGGATGGGATAGAACCTGGTGTTCCTAGGGTGAAATGGATGGGCGGCCAACAGGGCTGTTCCTTACTCTAAGTAATCAAAAAAGAACAAGAATGGGAAATCGCAATCCTTTGCCCAGGAGGAGGATCCTGCAACACCACAGCAAGCGTGTACCGTGTTGACTGCCCAGCCCTTCCCCCAAAGGGACTTACATACAGCCACTTAGTCGAGTAACTGTAAAGGAACTGGGGAAAGGAAATCCTCAGGGCTGGTGGATAGAGGACCCAAGGGGATACTTGTACCCAGGACCCCAATGAGCCAGCAGTCTCCCTGTTAAAGTAGGGACATATCGGGGAAGGGGTAGGTCACAAATGGAATCCTAGCCGAGGTCATTCCACAGGGGGCCCTCCCCCCACACAGGTCACTCAAAGATCACTTCATCAGTTCTCAAATGTATCATTGGAGTGGACGTATTTAGTGGACATATTTAGCAGTTGGTGGAATATCGGCACCTTGATCTGCAGAGTAAGAGCTAATGATGGAGGAAAGAACAAGAAGGCGGCCCTGGAAGTGCCACACCCACGCCCCCAGCCACGATGAAAATCAAAAATAATTTCTTCCCAGGGGAGAAGACAGAGATCAGCGAGTGCCACTTCAAAGTCTCGAAAGATGCAGGGGCCACGGTCACCATCAAATTTCTATTTAATTCACAGGTTTGGGGAAGAGGTATGTGGACAGACCTATGGGAACAGGCACCAAATGTAAGGATCTCTGCATCCCATGTGAAGGTCACCAGAGGACACCCACTGCAGGAAGACACTGGACAACCACATGGACAGGATGATCTGGTCAGCAGGTGTCAGCCAGTCTCTATCCTCAGCCCCCCTCCATCTGTGCAAGACCCATGAATGGAGCTGCCATAATGGCAGGGATGGGGTCTCTGCGTGGACCCCAAAGCATGGGCTGACCTAGCTGAATGCTGAACATCAGACCTGCCAGCAACAGAGATGGACAGAGAGTACCCAGTAGAGCACCATTCTTTGATGTGGCCAGTTGCCTGTATCCGACCATCCTGACAAGGGCAACAAATCACCCCGACTGGGCTGACCTGCACCCCAGGTGTGAATTTTACATCCCAGCACCACTCTTCCAAGCTTCACAGAGCATCTTGATCTGTTGTCCTGGGATTCTCAGTAACACAGCCTCAGACCGAACGACCTGCTTTACGGCAAAGGAGGTGCCCTTGACCGTGGGACCCACGGGTCCTGCCAAACATCACACCTTCTAGAAGCTGCGAGCCTAACAGCCGTGGGACAAAGGGGCAGCCAACAAGGTGTTCTGAGGAATGGGATAGAACCTGGTGTCCCTAGGGACGGGTAGGTGTGCCTAGATGAGCTGCCTTCTTGGACAAGCCACCTGTGAGACAGGAGTACTGTGCTTGAGGATGCTGGGTACACCTTGAACCAACAGCCATTGTTTGGTGCAGTGTCCCCAACAGGTAGAACACCTGGGTTTGGGAACCGAGGGGTAGAGGTGGGCAGCTCACCACCACTCCCAGCCTTCTGATCCCACCACTTTAGGCTCTGTGGACCCAGAGGTCTAGGTGAGTTAATTCATTGCGTTGCGCCTTTATTTTTCCACCTACTAAATGGGAGTTAATAAAACACCTTGCAGTGAGGATTGAGACAATGTTTGTCAAGCTCATACCCAATGGAAACTGCTCTCAGTACTGACATTGGAGTCATTATTTTGGAAGGAGGTCAGGGTCAAGACAGACAGGGTGCAGGGAGGTCTTCCAAGTCTGAGCCCCGTTTCTGTCATCTTCCTCAATGGATCTTCAGGAAGTACGTCTGCCTGTCTGCCTCGACTTCCTCTTTCTGCCAATGAAGCCCATTTTTATTCTCAAGGATAAGAAGGTCTAATCCTTCACCCCCAAAGCCCTCATTTGACCAGAAGAACATTTTCAGGTTTTCCCCTCCCGCCACACTCTCCTCGCCCCACCAGAGCTGGGCTCTGAGAAGTCAGGAGGCCCCAAAGCCACATCCCCTTTTCCAACCTGGAGAAGCTTTTCCTTTCCATGCCTTCCTTTTACTATCAGCAAAGACTTCACCAGCACCACCAAGAACTGATATTCAGAAATAAGTATGTAAATCCTTTGTAAATGTATGCTAATTACTTATTTTTAATTATAATGTAAATAAGTAATTACTGAATAATTTTAAAGTATTTACATGGGGGTGTGTGATTTAGACACTAACTTGTTATAAGATATAAAAACTATAAATTATAAAGTAATCATGGCCCAATTTACAGGCTAAGGCCAAACACAATTACGTAGCAAGAAAAATATAAACAATCAGGTAATTCCACAGTAGTTACTGTGTAATAACCAAGCTCTTTTCTTCCCCCAGTTGACAGAGTAGGTCTGTGCATTCACTCTAGGCTTGGGGAGGGCAAGGGGAGGGTGCATTCAGGAAGTTAAAATTACCTTTAAGAAAAAAAATCACAAAATAAGAAAAAATGGCACAATCAAAACCTACTGAGTCTCAGCCAGGTGGGTCACAGGGTTCAGAGAAATACTGAGCCACAAAACGTGGGCCTGTGGCCCTGCTTTTCTGTGGCCTTGCCTGGAGTGGCCTCAGCCGTCCTCTCCTGCCTCATCCACAGCAGCCCCCCGACACACTGCACCTCAGGCAATGGAGAGTTCCCCAAACTCTCGCCTCCAGGTCTTCACACCCCTGTGCCCTCAGCCTTAATCTTCTTGCCACACTTTCTTGCCTGGCCTAACCCTTAAAATCTCACCTACAATGCCTCTTCCTCCAGGAAGCCTTCCCTGATTGCCCTAAGATTTGGCCAGGGCCCCCCCACCCTGGGGTCCCACAGCCTCCCAGCCTCCCCCATCACAGCTCAGCACTGTTTTGAGATGGCCTGTTTGATGGCAAAGTGTGTCTCCTCCGTCAGACTGAAGCCCCAAGAGGTCAGAGCCCAGGCCTGGGGAATTCCCTGGCAGTCCAGCAGTTAGGACTCCGTGCTTCCACTGCCGAGTTCAATCCCTGGTTGGGGAACTAGGATCCTGCAAGCTGCACAGCACAGCCAAAAATAAAAATAAAAAACAAAGCCGAAGCCTGCCTTGTCCATTGCTGGGTCCCAAGTTAGAGGCGCCTGGGCTTGAGAACATGGTGTCTGGCGTCAGTGAAATCTGAGCTCAAGCCTGGTTCAGACACTCTCCAGAATCCTTCCAGAATTATCTCAGAAGCCTGGGCCTCGCCTTAGGGAGGGGAGCTGTAGGCTTGACAACAGCCCTGGGTTGAATTCCAGGTCTTCACACTGCCCTCGGCTGAAACAGCCCTTTGAAGGGGTTGTCATTCTCCCCATTTTTCAGGCAAGACAACTGAGGCTCAGAGAAGCCAAGTAACTAATGGAAACATAGAACTGGGCTGTGAAATCAGGGCCATCTTGTCCCAACTTGGAGCTCCTCCGCCTGCTCCCACCACTGCTCCCCACCCCCTCCTGCCACCTGGGCTTATGGACCCTGACTCTCGGGGGAGGAGGGGGGATCCGGCAGACACCTGCGCAAGGAGAGCGACCAGCACGGCACCAGGAAAGGGGGCGCCTCCTGCTGCCCCTGCAGCCCCTGAGAAGGCGGGGTGGTCGCAAGAACTCCTGACCTGGGAGCCCCTAAAATGGTGTTTTTAAGCTCTTATCTCAGTCCCCTGGGTCAGAATCTCTCGGAGGGTTTATTAAAATGAAAATCGTCCCTGGAAGAGACAGCCAGCTCCACAGGGGGAGCCCAGATTGTTTGCTTTTGGCCCACGCCTACCGATGCCCCCTGAATTCTGAGGGCCACCACGGGAGGAAAACTCGAACCTCTCTCTGAACCCGTCGCCTCACCCATAAAGGGGCCACGAGAAACGAGGCAGTGGGCAGTGAAGTACCCCCAGAGCTGGGCTGAGCGTGGGGGCACCCGTTGGACTAGTGGTTCCTCCATTCAATGTCTTCTGTGCGCCAGGCCAGGCCCTCCCGCTGCCCAGCCCACCCCAAGGCCAGCAAGAGGGACAGGACTGGGAGAGGATGGGTGCTCCCAGGGTGGGGGGCACTTGCCCCTGCTCCGTGTCAGGCCCAGCAACCATAATAATGAAGCCAGTGTCCTCCCCCTGGGAGGTCCCCACGAGAGCTCCGGCCTCCCCCAGCCTCCCTGCCATCACAAACATGCCGCGCCACCCACCAGCGGTTGTCACACAGCTTAGAGCCCGGGAGATGGAGGAATTCATATACAGATTCCAGGCGCGTCTTCTTCTCCTGCCCCTGGGGCGTTGCCGTCCATTAAGCACGGTCATTAGCAAGGATTTAGGGGCACCCGAGTGAGACCCTGGGGATGGAGGGCCCGGCTGACCAGACCCGGGCCATCGGTTCTGCGGGAGAGGAGCTCATCTCAGCCATCCGCCTGCCTCCGATCCAGCTGGCTGAGCACCAGAGAGTCATGCAGGAAGGACTTCTTTCTTCTCTAACAATAAGGAGCATAATAACCCAGCTACCATTTATAAGCAATTATGACTTGAACCTCAGGAAGGACCTGCTCTCACCAATCTACACACGGAGGCAGGCACAGAGAGGGTCAGTGATTTGCATAAGTCACACAGCCCAAGAGCATGGACTCTAAATCCAGCCTCTGACTCTGGGGTCTGGCTTCAAACCATTGCAGTTCACATCTCTCACAGCCCACATGAAAAAGGACTCGGCCAGCAGAGGCCATCTCAGTCTGATGTGGCCAAAGCCAGCACCAGCATGAAGGAGCCTCTGCTCTGGCCAAATCTGCAGAGATCAAAATTGCCATCATTCCAGTGCTACGACCCCTCGTGCAGCTACTTCACAGCCCAGGAAATTCCTGGGTCCCTTGGGTAATACTTCTTTATGGCCATTGCCGGGTGCTATTCATTTTATTACACTTTTGCCTGTTATTTGTTGTTGGCGCACAAGCAATGTGGTCAATTCCGTTTTACGTGCCCCAGCGTTTCAGATTCATCGCCAGCCAGCGTGGCGCTGAGTGGTTACACAGTAAAGTGTTTGGCTAATAAAATGCATAAAGCAGAGATAGGAAAATCAATGCCTTTGTTATAACATTTCACCATCTTTCACACGGTCTATCAGGCAGGGCTGCCCACTGGAGCTGGCTCCAGAGGCTCCACACGGGGTTTCTGCCACTGGGCCACATGCCAGCTGGCCCTGGAAGCCATGCCCTTTGCCCCTTGCCCTCCTGGAGCAGGAGCCAGTCAGAGAACACTGGCAGATGTTCTTCTGGTGCCTGAGTTGGAGATAGAGTGTTGGAAGAAAGGGGTAATTCCAGGTTCTTGAGCAAGTCACTGTGCCACTCTGACCCTCAGTTTTTTCATCCATAAAATGGGGATAATAATAGTCCTTCCCTCCAAGGGCTTTTGTGACGATTCAGGGACAGACCCCATGTAACCCACATGGCATGTGACATATACAGGCTGGGTAAAGTTACACTGCTGTCCCCCTCTTCAGGTTACAGCACCCTGGCCACTCAGGGGTGCCCCTCTCTCCCCAGTCCCTGGGAGGAGAAAGGTCTCTTACTGGACTGAGCCCTAACATGAGACATATGTTCCAAGACACTGACACCACCTCTACTCAGACCTAGAAATGCAGCTGCCCTCCCTGTCCTCTTATCCTTGACCATTTACCTCAATTCCCACAATCATTCCTGGGCACCCCGGGTCCAAGTCAAGTCCCCGCTCAAAGGCAAGACTGGCCGAAGCGAGTGGCAGAGCCCCAGTCCCAGCACAGGGCACTGAGCCACACTAGCTCGAGAAAGACAGGCGATAGAGAATTTCACATCCTCCTCAAGCCCTCCCCGCCCCTGCCTCCAGGCCTTGGACTTGTGAGTTTGCCTCTCTGCGCCGTTTCCATATCTCCAAAATGGGAATTTTAATAAC
Source organism: Grampus griseus (assembly GCF_964374135.1). NCBI lineage: Eukaryota > Metazoa > Chordata > Mammalia > Artiodactyla > Delphinidae > Grampus > Grampus griseus. The sequence goes on from NC_139000.1 coordinate 9,457,557, forward strand.
AGACCTTCCTCCTGGAGGACGGGGTGAGATGAGATAAACTGTATAAAACCACAGGTCTCTCCTGTGCCCCTGGAGGGCCTGGCAGACATGAAGACACACACACTGCCCTGGAAGAAGGGGGTGTGCGGAGGGCAGGGGAAAGGACATTCTAGGCTGAGGGCTCAGCTTGTGCAATGATGGCACAGAGGGAGGAAGAGTCAGCCTGTTTCTGCTCAGTAACTGGGTTCCCTCACCACCCAAGCCTCAGTTTCCCTCTCTGTAGAATGGGCGCAGTATTCCCCACCTCCTCTAGGCTGCTGTGGGGGAGGGAGGTGGGTTAAATGAAATACTCCATGAACATCTCAGGGCAGGGCCCAGCACACAGAAGACTCTGCAGGCCTTGAGTGCTGGAATAAGGGGCCGAGACACCGTCTGGGAGATGGAGGGGGGATTGGGAGGAACCTGGACTCTGGGGGGGCCATATTCCCAGGCCTGGGCCATCCCCCTCTCCCCAGCACCCCCCAGGCTAGTGGGGGTGGCAGAGAGCCCACCATGCGGCTAAACTGGGTGTTGCCTCCTGAGGCCCCATCCCTCCAGCTGGCCCCAGCACCCCTCATCCCCCACTGGGAGGAAGCACAAACACAGAGCTTAATCCCCAGAGCCTCCCAGCATACCCAGGCCTGGTGCTCAGCTTGGCAAATATTGGACTTTATTAATTTAATTTAATTGAACTTTATTAACCTTTATTAAAAATAAAACCTCATTAAGATTCTCATTCCTGTCTCTGGCAAAGGCACGGGGCGGGGGCGGGGGGCCCTACCTCCTCTCCAGGCTTGTTAAATGTCACCCAAAGAGAGGTGGTGGCCTCCAGAACCAGAGTCTGGGACACAGAGCAGGGGCTGGAAGTGGAAGGGCCCAGAAAGGGTGTGTGTGTGTGTGCGTGTGCATGTGTGTGTGTGTGTCTGTTTGTCTTGGGGGCTGTTGGCAGCTAAAATCCAGGCCCTGAGCAGCCAACGTGGAAAATCAGCTCAGACCCTGGGAGAGCCAGCCAGGAGGGAAAACGAGTCTGAGGGCCTGGGGAGCCCTCGGGATACAGCCCTCCAGAGGGGCAGATTTGGGCTGGCTTGAGGTGTCAGGCTTCATACCACAAAGACACCTGGTTCCCGGGCAGATCTAGGAGGAGGGAAACGTTTGTTTCTATCACGTGTTATTTTTCTTAGGAGCCATTCATGCTCCTTTTAGACAATTTGGGAAATACAGAAAAGCACCAGAGAACATAAAATTCTCTTTGAAGCCAGACACACTCTTGTCCCTCAGAGCTGGGTGACCATATTTATCATCCAGTCGGGGACAGTTTAAAGAGTAAGAGGCCTACTTATAACTGCACCTGCATTACAGTCCTAAACGGGTCCTGTCCGGGGAAACGGGGACAGCTCGCCACTGCTCAGAGCACCGCTGGTGAGCTGGGGGCAGTTTTCCTTCCTGTGGAAACAAACCCATTTCAATATACACGGGAGCAGGTCCTCCGTTAGGGAACTGCTGGAGCCTCCACCCCTAACACCCAGCCAGGGCCTGGCACCTGGGCCAGTTCGGAGCTGGCGGTCATGAAGACCTTCGATGGCTGGGCCCTGTCCTGAGCTTTGTGTGCATTCTTTCATCTTCTCCCCTGAGCAGCCTGGAGGAGGTAACACTGGGCCCATTGTACGGAGGAGGAAACTGAGGTTTGGGAGGTAAAGGGCCTTGCCTAGGGCCACCAGGCTAAGGGGCAGAGCAGGGCAGAAACCTGAAGCCCTTGCACTGGCCCAGCTCCCTGAGCTCGTCCTGGTGGGGCTGGGGAAAGTGGGACTCCACAGCCTAGGGGAAGGCAGACGCCGGAGGGCAGCCAAGCAAGCAGGCCACCCCCTCCCGGTTATCTGAAAAGTGGTGGCTGTGCAGAGGAGGCTCGGGCAGAGCCTAGGAGGGGAAAGAGGAGACACTGGGCAAGCAGGCAGAGCTGGCCAGCTCCGCTTACCACAGCTGCCCTGGAGGGTCCGGCCTCGACACTGCCTGCACACGCCTGCCCTGGGCGCCCTCCATTCTGGACGGTGGCCAAGCCACCTTCTCAGTCACCCTCCATCCAAGGGGAAAGGTCTAGGGAAAGACGAAAAACAGATGGGCCACTCCAGGTGTCCCCAAAGGATGCTTCTTACAGTTCACACATTCAATAAAAATATATTAAACACAGCAGGGCAGGTGGTAACGGCAATGACTCCAGGGCGAGAGCGTCCTGGGTTCAGATCCTGACACAGCGCTTAGCGAGCGGTTTGGTGACTTTGGACAAGTTCATTCACTCCTTCAAGAAGCCTTAAAGGTGTGGCACTGGGATATGCTAGTCACCCTCACGGCCGGGGCCCTCGTGGGCTTGCAGGCTAGTGAGAGAGAGAAACTCAGTAATAATAACCAACAGACGTGTTATTGCAAACTGTGCTAAGTGCCATGAGGGGAAAGAAGAACAAACACGGGAGACTGATTAGGAGTGGGGAGGTGACATGAAGCAGGGAGTGAAGGAGCGGAGCAGGGACGTAGAGGAGGGACTGGTCAGCCTGGGGAGGTGCCGGGGGAAGGCTGCAGGGAGCACCCAGGCCCAGAGCAGGGCAGGCCTGCAGGTCGGCATCATCAAATCCCGGGAAGGGCCACGGGCCAGGGTGCTGCCGGATGCTTGTCCTGCCAGGTTCACGGCTGCCGGGGCCAGGAGGGCGGGTGGTGGGATGGGAAGAAGGCAGCCGAAGCCCCTTCGACCAGGGTGGAGCAGAAGGGACCCAAGGTCACCAACTGGAGAGATGCTTCAGAGAAGGATCGACCGGACAACATGTTCATTCATTCATTCATTCACTGGTCACTTCTCTTATTCATCCAGCATCTAGCTGCCAGGCGCTAGGACAGAATTCTAAACAAGGCCAACAGGGTCCCTGCCCTCAAGGAACGTACAGTCTGGTGGGAGAAACAGCCCACAGAAAAGAAGTGAAAATCATGATCAAGCACGATAAGTTGAAGGAAGTAAATAAACAGGTGACGCAGCAGAGGATGAAGCGGGCAGGGCCTCCCCCAGCAAGAAGGGAGCTCACGGCTCCTCTGAGGGAGAGACTTGAAGCTCTGGAAAGATCCTGCAGAGGCGTCGGTGCAAAGGCCTGAAGTGGATGCAGTGGGGCCCACCTGATGCCCCTGGACCTCGGTGCTCGGTCGTGACAGATGTGCCAGGCTGCTGTCCTAGGCAGCTATCCTGCCTCGTGGCGGCTCCCTTCCCCCCACCCCAACCCCCGCTCCCGGTTGGTACTCATAGCTAAACATACAAGTGTTTAAAGATTTGGTTAACGCAGAGAAGATGCAGAGCTGTGTGGCGGACGTCTCGGGTGGGGCTGCGGCGGGGAGGTCGGGGCTGGATTCCACAAACCCCTGACAGAGGAGAAGAAGCCGGGCGGGGTGGGCGAGGACCGCCCCAGGCACCCCCACTCAGTCAGGGGTGTCCTCCTCTTTACAGTATCTGACTGGTTCTCAGCACAGTGCATCCTCCAGCATCTTCCAGACAAGAGGCCCCAGGGGCCCCAGAACTGTCTCCATGGCTCCGGGGGGCAGGGCCAGCTCCTCTCCACCGTCTTAGACAATCCCCTTTGGGGGCACGTCCCGAGCCCCTGGCACCACTTCCCAGAGAAGGGAGGAGCCCCGGGCAGGGCCCAGCAAGGCCAGGACGGAGGCAGCAGCCCTCTCTGCCTGTCTTTCTCTCTGACTCTCTTCTGTTCTGGTCCAAATCTCCCAGAGAGAACCAGAGTGGCCCAGGCGGGATGAGATGCCCAGCCCTCCAGTCAGCTAAGGCCCAGGACAGGGTCACCCAGAATGAGCATGGCCGGCAGGAGCCACCAGGAGGAGGACGATGGTGGTTTTCTGAGGGGCTCCCTAATCGTGTTCCTGAGGTTTAACAATCAAGGTCCTGCCTAAAAAAGAGTGAGCGTCCTGCCCCTGAAGGGGCAACAGCACGCAGAATGACCTCCAAGTGGAACTTTAATAGAGCTTCTCTGGTTCTGGACACCTTCCCCCTTCTTTTCATTGGGTCACCCCCAGGGGCCACAGGGAAGGGGGCAGTGGCTGGTGAGGCAGCAGTTTTCCCTGTGGACTCCCAGAGGCCCTCTGAGCATCAGCCAGGAAGCGAGGTCCCTAAGAGGTAGCGTGCAGAGGCCGGGCCACTCCATCCGGCGGGGAGCTGGACGGCCTCAGGCCTCACCCTGCACACATGCTTGTGGGCCCACACGGAGCCACACGCAGAGGCCCTGTCACGTGCGTGTGGACAAACACAGACATCCGGGCCACGCCGGGAGCCTGAGCCCAGGAGCACGGCCATGCATGCCCATGCACAGAGGCCCGGGGGGAGCCCCGCCTCCCTGCCGCCTGTCTCCCTGAAGGGAATTGTGCTCTCAAGGCAGACAGGCTGCTCCTTCCTCCAGCTCCTGCAGCAGCAGATGGGGAATCTGGGCTGTGCAATCTTCCCTTCTCGGGCCTCTGTTTCCTCACCTGCCATGGCAACACAGGCTCCCAGAGCTGGGGTCAGGATAGGGGTCATAAGGGAGTGCCCTCGCCATGTTCCCCTTTCCCTGATGAGAATCACACCTGGCCACACTGCGTGGTGGGCCAGATGAAGAGTAGGAGGTCAGAGTGGCTTCCTGCCAGGAGGCCCCTTAAGAATCCAGCTTTCAGAGGGCCGGGCTCCACAATCTCCCCACAACTCTGGCTGCGACATAAAACAAGTCACTGGCGTAATCCCAGCCAAATTGGCCTCTCGCAGATCAGCTAGGCCGTGCTCCCCGGGCCTAATTATCCCATATTTGGTCAATAAGCCATTAATACAGCACCTCGGATGTTAATAACCATTTCATGAAAAAGTCGGCGTAATTTATGAGATCAACACTGGTTAGCAAAATTAATAAATATTTCATTCGGCGAGATTTATCCCAGCGTGCTCCCGACAGGTGGACCGAGGGCCCTCGGGCAGCCCCGGGGAGCCAGCCGTCGGGGGAGAAGAAGGCCCGGCTCTCACTTGGGCCAATAAACATTTACCTCAAATTCTATCGCCATAAATCCACAGGCTGGATGAGGGAGTCCAGTAAAACCTGACTTAACATTATGTCCTGGCCATTAACAATATTTATATAGATGTCACTTCAGGGAGGCTTAGAGTTTCCAGGCAGGGCCCAGCGGCTGTGACGGAGCACGCTCAGGATCCTCTCGGAAGGTTTGTGCCCAGGGAGGCCTCGGGCAGTGGGAAGAGCCCCAGACTGGCTCTCAGACAACTCTGTGTGACCTGGGGCCAGTGTCTCTGCCTTTCAGAGCCTCAGTTTCCTCTTCTGTAAAATGGGAGTGTTCACAGTAGCCATCTTGTGGCCTGCCGAGAGGATTAAGTCCTATAACACAGAGTAAGCCCCTGGCACATGGTAAGCACTCTGTATATGGACTCTGCTCTAATAATCATTATTAGTAGAGGCAGCTGGAGCACTCGGCCCTCCGCTCTGATCAGAAGAGCTGCCGTGCACCTGGTATCTATAATCCCATAATGATCCTGCAGAGTGAGCACTCTTGATACCCCCACTTTCCAAAGGGGAAAACTGAGGCTCAGAAAGGCAAAGTGACTTGCCCAGGGGGAGCCAGCAGGAAGTGCTGGCATCGGACTCAAATCTGGGTCTGCGACACCAAGCCTCCCCCTTCGCACCACTTTGTCCCCCAGCCTGGAAGAGCCCTGGCCGCGCGTGGGTACCAACCAGGCCCTCAGTGAGCACCCAGCAAACACCACCCTGCTGCTCTCCACCCTCCTGGCAGCCAGCCTGGAGCCCTGGGCAAACAGACCGAGCCCGGGCGGATGCCGGAGCCTGTTGTGGTTAAAGAACTTTCCAGGAGAACCAATTAGTTTTCCATGGAGAACTTTCCACCAGCATTGATTTTCACTCTCCTCGCCTAGGGTAGATTTGATTTGCGAGGAGAAGCTCTTCCAGGGGGCAGAAACAATTGTGTGAAATAAAAGCTCCAAATGTGACAGGCTCATCTGCTGCGGAGGCTGGGAACGGGGGCCAGGCCAGGGGGCAGGGGTGGTCCCTCAGCGACTCTGGCACAGAATCACCCTTCCACACACGTGGCCTTGAGGCAGCAGCCCCAAGACAAACGGCAGCTCTTGCCCGGCTCCCCCTGAAGGCAAACGGGCTGCTGGATTTGCCCTCTTACCTGAAAGTCTTCATTAAACCGCAACTCAAAAGGAGGCCTGGGGGGCTTCCCTTCCCTGGTGGCGCAGTGGTTGACAGTCCGCCTGCCGATGCAGGGGACGCGGGTTCGTGCCCCGGTCTGGGAAGATCCCACGTGCCGCGGAGCGGCTGGGCCCGTGAGCCATGGCCGCTGAGCCTGCGCGTCGCGTCCGGAGCCTGCGCGTCGCGTCCGGAGTCTGCGCGTCCGGAGCCTGTGCTCCGCAATGGGAGAGGCCACAACAGTGAGAGGCCCGCGTACCAAAAAAAAAAAAAAAAAAAAAGGAGGCCTGGGGAGCCGGGATTCCAGGGCAAGTCTGTACCCTCATCCTTCACCATCCTGATTCCCAGTCATTCGTCTTCACTGAGCTTCTGTCCTTGACTCAGACGTTCTTTTAACAAGCCTGGGAAGTGGGGGAACAGAGCCTGGCTCGTAGAAAATGTTCGATAAATGTTAGCGAAGATATCATTATATCCCATTTTACGGACAAAGAAACCAAGGCTCACAAGGGTTGGGCGGCTGTCCTAAAAAGAGAGGCCGAGCCAGAACTCAAAGCCAGATCTGGCTCCAAGTCCCCCTGCCCTTTGTTTGCTCGTCCATCCGGGTCCTGAGTGGGAGGCGGCACAGGGGAGGGGCTTGAAGGGAAAAACGGGAGATAACAAGCTTTCCACACTCACCTGCTCCTGAGCTCAGGGTGGTGGGTGGAGGTGAGAGAAGCCGTGAAGACCCAGTATCCCTGCCTTTGCAGAGCCATTCACTCCTTCGTTTATTCATTCAACAGTTTCATTCAGTAAACAAATACTGAGCTCCTGTTCCATAAATAACGTGCCAGGAGCTCTCCCAGGCACCAGGGGTACAGCAGTGGACATAGCCGACATTCTTGCGGGGGAGACAGACATGAAACAGCAAATAGAAGATGTATCGTGTGCCAGAGGGTGACAGGGTGGTCACAGGAGGTGGCGGGACCTGTGGGCCCGGGGGCACGGGGTTCACTGACCGGGGAGCCGAGGTGGAGCCCAGAGCCACGTCCAGGAGGGAAGGAAGGAGAGGAGTTCTGGGCAGAAGGAACAACAAGTTCAAAGGCAAGGCAGCTAGTGTGCTGGGGGGAGGGGGAGGTCCAAGAGGGATCCACCTACAGAGATAAAGGGCTGTGGCTCTTCCCTCGGTGACAGAGAGGGTGCTGGCAGGGGTGTGGAGCTGCCTCAGCCCTTGCAGGGAACTCGGGCTGCTGAGTGGAGAGTGAAGGGGGATGAAGGCCAAAGCGGGGAGACGGGGAGATGCATTTAGGAGGCAAGCAGTGGCCACTGTCACCTGGTCTAGGGTGGAAGCAGAGGGGGAAGTGAGAAGCAGTTTACTGTGACATATTCGCTTTCCACGGGGGGCTTGGACGTGGTGCATGGGAGAAAGCGGAGTCCAGGATGAAGGGCAGGGCCTGACTGGCCGTGGCCTGAGCACCTACTAAGTGTGGCCAGACCGGAAACAAAGAAAGATCCAGTAAAGCACGAGGAAGGGGGAAGGGCCAGAAGGGGGACAGAGGGTCAGGCACTCTGTCTGGCATCCGGAAAGGCATCTTGATGGAGGAGGGGGAAGGGTGGGAGCGGGGTGGGGGGGGGCCCAGAGGGATGGAGAGGGAAGAGGTACTGAGGGAGGAGGCCCCACCGTGTGGCCAGGACAAGGGGCTCAGGGGTGGACAGGCCAGTGAGGCGGCAGTTCAGGCCGGCAGGACCTCTGGGTCTGGAACACTCAGAGACCAGGAGTGAGGACAGCTCTGATGCCCCAGCACCAACTTTGAAGTGGGCCCTGAGTCAGGTTCTTCATTCGTGACCCCACCTCGTGAAGGCGGTGCTGTCACTGTCTCCGTTTCATGGATGGGTAGACCGGGGCCCAGAGAGGCCAAGTGCCTGCCCAGGGCACGCCACTGTATACAGTAGCTCAGACGTGTTTCAAAGTCAAGGGTCTCTCTCCCTGCACCTCCACCTCTCCCCCCACCAGCAGCTGGAAGGCTGGGGGCTGTGAAGGGGAAACCCCTGGATGCTGGGCAGGTGAGAAGATGCCCGCTCTGCCTGATTCAGGCTGGGGCAGCGGGGGCCTGGCACAGGGATCCTCAGCACAGGCAGGACCTCCACGGGCATCCAGAAATGCTCAGAGGAAGGCAGGGGAGAAGGCAGGATGGGGACAGAGACTGAGGAACCAGGATGCGGAAAGCACGGGGGCCTGCTGCCCGGCCCACATGGCCCCAGGGTCAGACAGACCCGAGCCCCGCTCCTCCCTCTGAGACCCCAGCTGAGGGACCCGGCCATCTGTGGGGTGCTCTTCCCGCATCGTCTCGTTGCCACGGCCCCCCAGTCCTGAGAAGGAATGCGGAGCCCTGCCTGCACTTCACAGCTGAGGGGGCGGGCAGAGTCCCCACCCGAGGTTACACAGCCAGAGGTGGCAGAGCCAGGATAGAAACTGCGTTCGAGGGTTTCAGGGGCCACCACACATCCTGCTCTGGGCCAGCCGAGGAGGCGCAGGCAGGTGGGCACTGCTCCAGACCTGGGAGGGCACAGGGCAGAAGTACCGGGGCCTCTGTCATTCCTGTCCTGGAATCACACCAGTGCAACCCCAGTGGGTGAGACCACCTCTCTGACCTCAGGGCTGATGAGAGCACAGGCCTGTTGGGCGGGTGGGAACACAGAACGGGATCAAGCACGGGGGCCTGTTTGTGCCTCGCGTGGAGTCGCTCTTACTGCGCAGCAGCCCTGCTCACTCTCGGCCTGGCTCTGCCCAGTGTCCCCCGGGCTGTCATGAGCCTCCCTCTAGAGTTTGATGCCGCTGGTGCAGTGAGGACCTGGGGCAACCCTTTAGGGGATGCAAACATGAAGGGCGGCCTTGGCTGTGTGGTCTTGGGCCAGTCACTGTCCCTCTCTGAGCGCCAGGTTTTTTCTCTGTGAAATGGGCTTACAACTGTTCAACTGTTTATTGACTAAGTACCTACACTGGGCCTGTTTGAGGGGCTTTTGACACATCAGTGAACAGAACAGACAGAGCTCTCAGCCCTCACTAAGCTGATGTCCAAACCGGGAAGATGGAGCATAAACAAACCTAAGAGATGAGTAAACAATGACCACATTGGATGAGCACTTGGGAACAAAGGGAAAGGAGAGCAGGATGAGGGAGGTGGGGGCAGGTTATGAGATTAAATATGGTGTCAGAGTAAGGCCCCGGCAAAGGGGCGAGGTCCCAGCAAAGACTTGACGGAGGTGAGGGAGGGAGCCATGCAGGTACCTGTGGACGACTGATCCAAACTGAGGGAAAGGCAAGTGCAAAGACCCTGAGGCAGGACTCTGCCCCAGCAGGTGTTTGAGTAGCGGAGGAAGGCCCACACATGTGGCTGGAAGAGCTGGGGGCGTGTTGGGGGGAGGGCTCTGGAACAGAGAAGAAGTAGGTGGCAGAGCATGTGGGACTTTGGTTCAGTAGAGAAACAGTGGTGAAACCCAGGGTGGCAGTGAGGAGTCTGTGAATTAATGCATGTCAGGCATTTAGTGCAAGTCGGCACGTAGCAAGTGCTCAATTAATAGGAGTTAAGATTTTTGCTGCTTCTAATTAGATGATCCCTAACCCTTTTCTGGGGGAGTGTGGGTGTCTTAGGGTCTCACCTCTGTGGGCAGGGGCTGGATTTAAGTGGCCCAGCCTGTCCCCCCATGGGCTGGGGTCTTCTCCCTCCCTCAGCCTCTTGCGACTTTTTTGAGGCCTCTCTGGCCCTCGAGCCTTGGGAAGTTTGGAGAGTAGGGGGGTGAGGTCACAGTCACAGCAGCATTAAATCAGACCCCGGCTCCAGAAGAAATCGCACCAAGAAGTTGTTAATACCTTTATTATGGGCTGAAATGTATTCACGATATTAAAAGACATCCCATTTCTGCCCCCCGTGTCACATCTGAGATGTAGCGTAGATAAATGATACATCACCGCTCGAGATCTACCGAAACCATTAGTAACCATGACATTTTGACGTCAGATTTTAAAAAATTCCTAAGTAATCTTTTTGATTTATGAAATGCTGTCTGGGTTCATCGAGAGAGATCTCAGATTTATCACCGCCTGGTTAGAATTATTAATGGTTTTCAATTTGTAAACCCGAAGTTGAGAAAGTCTGTAGGCTCTGGGTGGGAACTCCTGCCGATGAAGGCCACATTCCTCCAGCCAGAGTTCAGCCCACGAGAGATGGGCCTTCTCCCCAGCATTCTGTACACTGGACATCGTCTCTCAGCAAACCCTGTCTGTCTTCAGCATGCAAGATCGTGGGGGGATCAGCTGCAGGACCTGCTCTAGGCAGAATAGCAGTCCCACTTCACAGAGCAGATGTCCACTCCCCTCCCCGCCAGACACACACAGGCCTGGACTCCAGCCGATTTAGGCAGAGGTGGTCAGGAGGGACGCAGCCAGGGCAGCACACAGCCCCTGCCCTCCTTGGGTCTAGCTCAGGCCGCAGCTCAGCGGCAGGCCCCTCATGCCACTGAGAAGCCTCGGCCGGTCCCTCCTTGCCAGGCAGCAGCCACACAGGCCACGCTTGTGGCAGAGCCCCCAGCTGCCAGCAGTGTCCCTGGATGAGAGGCCACTGCGTCTCGTCACCTCCATCCCCATCAAGGCCTCCATCTGCCCCCCACGTCTCAGAAACTACCCTGAGCCGGGCTGGAGGCAGAGAGCAGCACAGTTGGAACCCTGGAGCTAGGGTCTGGTCCCGCTGGGCTCCCACCCAGACCCAAGTCAGGCTTATCACTCCAGCCTGTGCCCCAGGCCACGCTGGACAGAGTCCCAATGCCCATGACTCTCACCCGGGATGAGTGGTAGATCCCCAGGGGAGATTTTACAAATGCCAGTGCCCAGGTATCACCCCAGACCAACTGAATCACAGCTGCCAGGAGGTTCCAATGTGCTGGCCACCACTGCCTATTTCAGACCTCACTAGTTCCCTCCAGGGCCAAGGAAGTCTCCAGCCTCTGTTCCCACCCACTCTGGTCTATCCTCCCCACAACTGTCCAAGTTCTCCTGACTGTGCCACGCCCCTGCTCACACCTTCTGTGGCTCCCATAGGCCCCGGGAGGAAGCAATCTTCCTACTCAGCCCTCCTGAGGCCTGCAGGGGGCCAGGGTCTGCATGAGGCCGTGCAGGGAGCCACCTGCAGGACACAGTAGACCTGGAGTCCTCTTCTCAGGCCTGTCCTCACGAACCTCCACCTTCCAGCTTCCCCACTGGACTCAGAGCCTGGCTCCAGAGCCACCCTCCTGCCTGGGCAGGGAGGAAGGTCCCAGGGGGTGGGGGTCCCTGAGGAGCAAGTTTCACCCACCACTTGACAGGGCTTCAGGGCTCTGCCCTCCCACCCCTACAACCCAGGTGAGACTGAGCCTCAGTTTCCTGACCCATAAAATGGCAATCATGAAATTCCTGATCCCTGGAGCTCTGCAGAATTTAAGCCACTCTCACGTGGCCAAGCTCAGTGCCAGCCCACAGGGAGCCCCCAGAAACACACAGCTGCTGTTGGCATCATGGCTATTGATGTGACCCGGGAGAGGGTGTGTGGTGAGGCCAAGTCTGAAAGTTTTATCCTGCACTGGGTTCAAGTCCTTGATGCACTAGTTGCTGGACCATGACCTTGGCCTCTCTGGGCCTTAGTTTCCCTGATACTAGGGCCCATTCCTCCCACGGCCCTGTCATGCCAGGCTGCCACTCCTGCCCCTTGCTGTGTGGACACGAGTTCGCTTTGGCAGCAACAGCCTCTCCTCCTATCCGCCCCGGCCATCGACCTCAGCGTGAATGACATCCTGACAGAGACAAATATGTAGTGGCCTCACTTTTTTTTCTTGATCCACAATTCAAAGGGAAAATTGAAATCGTATTTCTGTGAGTTTCGGAGGCTAGAAGACGAATTTTCAATAAACGTGGGGAGATAGGTCATGCAGCGCCTACCTTTTCCTCTGGTACTGGTGAGGGTTCAGGGGCGGCAGCGAGGCCAGGAGACCAAGGCTGGAAGTGAGTGGACAGATGGAGGGAGACAAAGGGTGGACCCACTGCACCAACACGGAGGTACAGACACGGGGGAAGCAGGCCAGGACCAAGGGTGCTCCAGCGGCTTGTGGGACAACACAGAGGGTGGCTGCAGAGGGGGGCCGAGCTGCTCCATGCCTGGTGCCCGGCACAGAGGGTCTCTCGGCAAGGAGGTCCTGAATGAACGCATGCATTAATGAATGAACCAACATGAGTGGCACACCGCCTAACGCCAGGCTCTCTCCCATCTTGATCTCATCTAATCCTCCAGGACCCCTGTGAGGGTGACACTCTCGTTCCCATTTCACAGATGAGGAAGTGGTGATGAGGAATGATGATGATGGTGGCAGTGGTGATGATGATGGTGGACATGGCGGTGGCAGAGGTGATGACCATAGTGATGATGGTGATGATGATGGTGGAGGTGATGGCGATGGTGATGGTGCATCTTCCAAGCTTCTCTCGGTGGCTGGCAGTCCTCAGCATCCCTTGGCTTGCAGACCCATCACTCCAGTCTCTGCTTTGGTCTTCATATGGCCTTCTCCTTGTGTGTGTTTGTCTTTGTTTTCTCTTCTTGTAAGGACACAAGTCACATTGGATTAAGAGCCCACCCTAATCCAGTACGACCTCATCTGAACTTGACTTTACCTGCAAAGACCCTATTTCCAAGTTAGATCATATTCACAGGTTCTAGGGATTAGAACTTCACCGGCTCTTTTGAGGGGACCTAATTCAATCCATAACATAGGCCTCAGAGTTTCCATCTAGGATGTCAGCAACACCAGGGCAGGGGTTGGGGGTGTATTTTGCTCTCTGCTGCACTCTCAGTGCCTAGAAGAAGCACCTGGCACATAGTAGGTGCTCAGCAAATATTACTGAAGAAGCAAATAAATCTCCAAGGGCCTCCCCACTCCCAGGACGGGACACGCTGGCAACACCCTTATACACACCCCACGATAGACACGTGGGCCGCGCGTGGCAGAGCCGCACTGAGACCAACCACTGCACCAGGCACGCAGGCCACACCCTGGCACCCACACCAGTGCAACAGAGCCAACAGCCCCGAGTGACCCCTGCTCAGAAACACACACAAGTCACCATCCCCGCGGGGATGAGCACATGACAGAGCACACTTGCAGGCTGAATAAAGACCTCCAAAGGCTCAGTGCTCGTGACGGTGGGGCGCCAGTGATTGTCAGAGCATCAGACATCGTTTCTGATTTTGAGACCCACCAGGGGCGGAGAGACAATATTCTGGGAGTCCTCATTTTATCTTGCATTCATCGCTGAATGCTTCAAAACTCTAATAGTGTTACAATGTGTGAATTAAGCAGGTGCCAGTGGGCCAGGTGGGTGGAGTGGGGGTGGGGAGAAGGTTGCCAGGACGGAAGGTGGAGGGCAGGGGTGGCCCGAGGACTCTGAACTGCCCTCAGCTCATCGGTCCGTTTGGACAAGACATGGATCACAACTGCTCCTGTGGTTACGAATGCTTCCCCAAGGAGGTGCCTGGATTGGGTACCCCGGCCACTCTGAGCAAGGAGTGCTGATTGATGAACACCTACTGTGTGCAAGACCCTCAGGTCAGCAGTGCATAAGCAAGACCTCATCCAGTCCTCACAAAACCCTGTGAGGGACCATCCCCATTTTACAGATGGGAAGCTGAGGCTCAGAGAGGAGAAGGGTGCCCAGATTACTGTGCGGTGCTGGACTCTAAAGGCCAAGCTCCTCCCATGCGTCCCACCGCCGCCGCCTGGCCTGGCACACTCATCGCAGGCCACCGCCGCCGCCTGGCTTGGCACACTCATCGCAGGCTGCAGTGACGTGAGGTGCGATCTGGCTCCGTGGAACGAGCCCTGTAAGCCGGCGTTAAAATCCCCCCTTTACAACATCCCCTGAGCCACCATCAGGATGGCCCACTGTGAGTGTCCTGCAGATGAAGGCAGAAAACCCCAGACTGTCCATGACACTGACCGTGGATACATTTACATGCGCCTAGAGCTTCTGAAGACGACTCTTCTTGCTTCTCTTGTCCTCACCACCCTGTGATGGAGACAAGGTCGTTACCCTTGACCCCTAGCCACAGCTGAGGCTCACAGAAGGTGTGATGGTGGAGCGGTGAGTCTCGCCAGCTCGGAGGTGGGCTCAGCAGGACTGATCCTGGCTGTGGAGCTTGGGCAAGAAACTTCTCTTCTCTGGGCATGGTTTTCTCATATGCAAAATGGGGCTAATAAGCCCAAAGAGACGATATTCACCAAGCGCTTAGCCCAGAATCTGGCCTTTAGAAATCATCACTGAGTCACTGGCGGCTGTTATTTCTCTTCTTATTATCATTAGAGGAAAATTTCCCAGAGTTTCCAGCAAATCAACATCTTGGAAGATACCCCCATCCAGGTCAGGTTGAGGCCAAGGAGGGACGGGCAAACAGTTGTCAATCATTTGAGGCAAACTCCAGGGATGAGGGGTGCTCTGAGCTGAGCCGTGGTGGACAGGCAGTCTGCGGCTCATGGCTCTGTTACCCCAGCTTCCTGACTCTGCTGAGGGAAACAGCAAGACCACCTGAAAGAGACATAATGCAGCCTAGCGTGGCCTTTTAGGGGAGATAAGACTGTTTCTCTCAAAACTTTAAATTCAGATGCCTTGAATCTGACTGAGCAACTCCGCTTTTACAAGTTTATCCTATAGAAATGATCAGATGTGTCCCCAGTGATTTATGTTCAAGAATGTTTATGGAGCACTGTAGGTAAGGGTGATAAACCATAAACATCCATCAGTAGGAGATTGGTTAAATGAGGACCGCTCTGCCATGGAGACCATGACACCAACACCAAAGACTGCCTAAGTGTCTAGGAAGAAAATGGAAGATGTCCAGGATGTTTTTCCTTAAAAGAAAAAAAAGCAAACTTGAAAAACAATGTGTATAGAATGGTGCCATATATGAGACACACACAGAGAGAGAGAGAGAGAGAGAGAGAGAGAGAGAGAGAGAGAGAGAGTGTGTGTGCGTGTGTGTGTGTGTGTTTAAGGGAAAGCAAGGAAGCCAGGAGGGACTTCCTGTTTCAGGTCTGGCATGTAAAGGGCTTAGGAATTGCCACTTCATCCAAACAACAAGTAAAAAGCTGAACAAACTGAAAAAGCAACAATTCTTCTTAGAATCATCAGAGAAGTGAGGTCACAGGGCAAACTGCTATCCGCCAAACTGGAGAGATAGACAGGCAAATACAGTGAATCATAATTTACCAGAGCAGAAACCTACGAGTAGAAAACTTTGTGGTATTTTTCAGATACAACACCAAAGTCGTGATCCATGAAAGAAATAATTGATAAGCTGGACTTCATTAAAATCTAAAATTTCTGCTCTGTGAAAGACAATGTCAAGAGAATGAAAAGATAAGCCACGGTTTCGGAGAAAATATTTGGAAAACCCACATCTGATTAAAAAAAACCCCCAATTATCCAAAATATACCAAAACTCTTAAAATTCAACAATAAGAAAATGAGCAACATGGGGCCTCCCTGGTGGCGCAGTGGTTAAGAATCCGCCTGCCACTGCAGGGGACACAGGTTCGAGCCCTGGTCCGGGAACATCCCACATGCTGCGGAGCAACTAAGCCCATGCACCACAACTACTGAGCCTGCTCTCTAGAGCCCGCAAGCCACAACTACTGAGCCTGTGTGCCACAACTACCGAAGCCTGCGCACCTAGAGCCTGTGCTCTGCAACAAGAGAAGCCACTGCAATGAGAAGCCTGCACACCACAAGGAAGAGTAGCCCCCGCTTGCCACAACTAGAGAAACCCCGCGTGCAGCAATGCAGACCCAGTGCAGCCAAAAATAAATAAATAAATAAATTTATAAAAATAAAAAAATAAAACTTATACAGAAATATAAAGAGCCAGGAATGACCAAGATATTGCTGAAGCAGAACAGGGTGAGAGAACTTGCTCTATAAGCTATCAAGACCAATTGTAAAGCCAGTGCGGTACCAGCACCGAGACAGATATATACTTTAATAGCAGAAACAGAACTATACACATAGGTGGGCACTTGATGCGGGATGGAGATGACAATGCAGATCATTGGGGAAAAGAGAAACTTTTCAGTAAATGATATTGGGACGATTAGACTCCCTACCTCACACCATACACAAAAAACTGTAACTAAAAAGGAAAAAAGTTAGTTAATTATTCATTAAAATTAAGCATTGTACTACTGTTCATTAAAACACCCTACAAATCAGTAAGAAAAAGACAAGCATACAAAAATGGGTAAACAGCTTCAACAGGCACTTCACAGAAGACTCAAATTACAGTAAACACTCATGAAAAGTGGCGCAACCTCAAGAGTAAGCATGAAGATTCACATTAAAGTCACAATGACATGACATCATCAAACCAGCAGGCTGCGAAAAAATTTGAAATACCAAACTTTGGCAAGAACGTGGAAGTGTAAATCGTTACAACCCCTTTGGAAAAGAATTTGGCCTTCCCTAGTAAAGCATATACTCAATGCCAGCAGGTCCACTCCAGAGAAACTCCCGCGTGTCTGTACTAGAGGGAGCAGGGCAGCGCTTTTCCCAGGGTACCTTAGTGACCTTCCTGTGCCTCCACTTCCCCTGAGCCAGTGCTTGTGGGGAAGGGCTGATTCTCCACCACCAACCGTTCTTCCTTCTGTAAGTGGCTTCCCCAAGGCTCCCCAAATCCCCGCCTTCCCCCACACGTTGGTACAACACGATCCCACTACTCTATTTTGCCAACTTTACTTCCCCTGTCTAACCTCTTTAGAGAAGGGTGTGGACCTCAACCTGGACCCAAAGGCAACTTTCTTCCCTCTTAGATCTCTGCTTCTTCCTCTGTGAAAGGGGGCAGTGACAGTTCATGTCCCATAGGGCGTTTGGGAGGACTCAGCGGGGGCTCGGGCAGTCACTCACTGTCCTCAGGAGGTGCCCTCTCTTCTGTCTTACCTGGACCTCCACTTCCCCCACAGTCCCCCATCCAGCCTGTGCCTTTCTCCCAGCCTAATTCAACTCATCTCTGCAGAAGCCCTTTCCCACCTCCAGCCCATGAACATCTCTCCCTTCCCTAAGCTTCCGGTTTATCCACACATCAACACATATTTCGCAAGAGTTCACCATCCAGAAGGCATCATTTTTGGTGCTGGGGAACTGTGGGGAACTCAGCAGCCCCAGCGCCTGGTGGGGAGACCACTCAGGGAGGTGTGTAGAAGGAGAAAGGCAGGGAGATCGTCCTGTAACCACCTCTCCCTCAGTAACTAGCGTGGTGCCTGGCACATAGTAGGTGCTCAATGAACAGCGGTTGCCCGTTGAACCAAACAGTTGAAATGCATTGAGACTGCCCACACTCAAACATCTAGTCTGCTGTGTGTGTGTTTCGGTGGACACACTCACGCATATGCCCGTGAACACTGACACGTTAAACCCACCTGTACACACAGACGGGCCCGATGCATGGGTCCGCTTCAGCCAGCATCCTCATGCACATGAACATTGCCTCCCACACAAAGCTCATTTATTTTGATTTATGAATATTACAAAAATAAACCTGAGTGTCTTCTAGAGGATTCTATGATCCTGACATGGGTCCCCACAATATTGCTTTTTGCTCCTTGTTACCTGAAATTAGCAGAGTAATTCAGAATCTGCATCTTTATTTAAAAGAAAAAACTGTAGATGCAGAATTATAAAAATTTAATATGCTCCCAGGAAAATGAAAAATGAGAGGTTGTGATCTCGTCTAACACTTTCAAATGTGTTTATTAATTCATGTTTTAAATCATAAGTTTCATTCGGTGAGGGCCATGCACAGCAATAAGCCCGTTTTAAAATATTAATGAATAAACAATATTTCTCTATTGAAGTATAACATGCTTCTTTGAACAATGGACCACCAGTAATAAATCAAAACCAGGAGAAAATTGCATTTCATATTTAATACAAGTTGAACTCTGCCTTTTTATAAATGATATCTTTTTTGTTTAATTGGCGTCAGTTCAGATCTAGCAGATTGCTAATAAAATTTTGGATTTCCATATTTAATGATGCGTACACTTTCTGCTGAAATTTTACCAGGAAAAGAGAATCAGCCTTTTATTATCTCCTGCCATGGTGGTGAGAGGTGAGGCCAAGGCCTTAGTCCTTCCTTGAGGCCTGGGAGGGAGCAGGCCGGAGTAGGTAGATTGAAGAGACCGAATCCCACCCAGGATCCTAAGCAGCTGATACCCCCTGGCCACCTCTCTGCTGACTGGAGGTAATCATTCCAGCCAGAGGAGCCAGAGACCAGGCATCCCCTTGTGATCTGGGGTACTGTGTAACAGTAACAACGATGAGAAGGGAACCCACCCCATCCCATGGGCCAGGCATCATGAGTGCATCAACTCATTAATCTTTACAACATCCCTACTAGGAAGGTAGGAACAAATTCTCCCCATTTCATAGATGAGGAAACTGAGGCCACACAGAGAAGGCAGTGACATGCCCAAGGTCACACACAGCTGGAAGATGGAAGAACTCGGCCTGACTCTTCGCACCACCTCATGCTGCTTTGAAGGCGATGAACCAACCTGGTGGCAGAAGACCTGGGTTTTACTAACAGTGAGTGAAGGGGGATGCAACCTGGAATTTGAGTGCAAATCATCAGCACAGGGCAAGCTGTGGACTAATAGGTAATAAGAGCAGCTGACCTCAGCCCCTGCTACATGCAGGACACTTCACCTGTACCGACTCACTTGATCCTCCCTACGATGCTGGGAGGTAGGTGCTTGACAGCAAAGGAAACAGGCACAGAGAGGTTACAGGACTTGCCCAAGGACACACAGCCAGTGCGAGGCAGAGCCCAGATTCCACCTGGGTGGTCTCACTAGAAGCATCCATTCATGAGTGCTAAGTCACGGCGCTTTCCTAGCCATGGGGCCACGTAGAACCCCTGGACATCTGTTTTTGTCTCTGTGATGGGGCTAGTACCCACTTGGCTGGGCGGTGTAGCTCCCGGCAATGCACTTGGTGGGGCCCAGCTGGAAGCAGGCTCCGTGCATGACAGCTGAGTCTGTGACTGCTGAGTCATCAGGGCTGGGGGATGATGGTCCTGCTGTCCATGGGGCTGGGTCCCCAGGCCTAGGGGGGGATGTGTTGCAGGCTGTTTATTGGCCTGAAGTGCCTGTGGACACAGCAGCCTCCCGACGGGGTCCCTGGGATCCCCGGCCACTGGGGAGAAGAGCCAATGGCTCTGACTGGGGGGAAGGGCTGGCATCTGTCCCCTTCTCTGCCCAGTTCCCGCCTTAGGCTCACCAACAGTGAGCCTGCCCAGCATGACAAGAAAGAGACCCTGACAAGACAGCCAGGCACAAAGAGCAGAAAATGTGGGTTTTGGTTTCAGACACACCCGGACTCACGTTCCATCTCCATGTGTATTTGGCCAAGTAGCTTCAGTTTCCTCATCTGTAAAGTGAAGAGAATGATAGAACCTTCCTCATGAGGCTGCTGTGAGGATTTGGAGAGATCCTGGGAAGGGAGGGAGCAAGCCTCCACGGTGGCACCTCTGACATTTCC
Source organism: Grampus griseus (assembly GCF_964374135.1). NCBI lineage: Eukaryota > Metazoa > Chordata > Mammalia > Artiodactyla > Delphinidae > Grampus > Grampus griseus. Next base: position 9,477,375 of record NC_139000.1, read on the forward strand.
GCTCGCCATGCCCCCTGGCCTTTGCACACACTCTTCCCCTTGCTTGGTCCTCCCTCCTCTGATCCTCTATCCCCTACCCCGCAACTCACTCTTTGTCTTCCTGATTCTCCTCCTGTAGGTCTCTGCTTGGACGTCCAGCGGGGGAGATAAAGCACTACACGAGGGAGAAGGAAGGGCCTGGCTCCATAGGAGGACACAGTAGTCTGGGCTCAGCCATAAAGGACAGGCATTCACCAAGGAGACAGGTACAGAAGGATGTTCTGAGAAGACAGAATGAGGAAACTGAGGCTCAGGGAGGTTAAGTCCCTCACCCAAGGTCACACAGCTGGGCGGAGGCAGAGCCAGGATTCAAATCTGTGCCTGGGGGTGGGATCTGCTCGAACCCAGAGTGGGTCGTGTGGGCAGTGGGCTGAAGGGCCAGGAGCCAGGGCTAAGCTGCACGCAGCCTGGGACTTGGAACGGCACCCACGGGGCACAGGTACGTTTAAGGGGCGTGCCCCAGCCTTGTGCTCAGCTCTTCCTATGCATCGCGACAGCTACCTTCCCGGGTCTGTTTGCCTCCTTTAGTTACGGTGCAAGGCCCAGCCCAGCCCAAGTAGAGGGCTCTTCCTGTCCCTCACACCCAACCTTGTGATCCATAGACGTGGAAAGGACCACACACAGTCTGTGACACACGTCCTGTCCACACCACAGGACACACATACTCTGGTGGCCCAGGCAATGGAGACAGAGGTAGGAGGGCTGCAAGCACTAAGGATCTGGGGGGCAGGGGATGATTCCCCTGGTCACGTCGCCCCAGAACGGGACCTTACACCGGACGTTCCCTTTTATCCACTGCAAGCTCACAGGAGCCTCTTTCTGTCCCACTACAAGTGGTTGCTGAAAGTGTCACATGGGGCCTTCCCAGGGCAAACACCAGCTCTGTGGGAGATCCTGGACAGGTGATGTCATCTCCTTGAGCCCCAGGTTCCCCAACTGAAGATGGGATAATAGCACCCATGACATGGGGCTCCACAGGCGTTAAATAACATAGAAAGCACCTGGCTGAGGGCTGTTCACAGGAGATGCTCGTGAGCTGTAGCTGTCAGCCTGGAGAAGGTCCCTTTCCCGCGGCACCAATGCATACTTTACACCCCAAACACCTCCCCACATGGAAGACTTAGCCCCAGGTCACCTTTTCCACGCAGGGAGGGTGCTGCTCTCGAACCCCGCCCTGCCCTCCTCGGCTTCTGGCCAGGGACTGGCACCAGGCTACCACCTGGGTCAGGGCTACAGACAAGTTCTAACCTAGTTTGCAAGGCTGCCTGGTCCACTGTCCTCAGAGGCTCCCATGCTGCCCGAGTACCTCCTGTCCAACGTGTAGCTTCTCAGGCACTTGGGCTCCAGAAAGTCCTGAAAGTGTAACCAAGCAGGACCCTGTGGGGTCTTGCCGGGACAGACTCCTCCTCACAGCCTCTGCTGTAGCTCCTCGCTGAAGGACCTAGAGAACAGTATCTGACACACATTTCCTGAGTTGTTTCACAGATGCTAAAACCACTGTCAAATGGAAGAAATTAACTACTTGACGATCATGAGCACGTAGCTCCCACACCTGCTGGAGCCTAAGGATTGATAATGTTAACCCGTGACACCACCCTGTTACCTCACCATCAACCAATCGGAGGATTGCGCATGAGTTGATCCCTTACCCTGGGATACCCCTCCCTCACCTGGCCTTTAAAAATGCTTTGCTGAAACCCGCTGGGGAGTTGGGGCTTTTTGAGCACTAGCTGTCCTGAACTCCTTGCTTGGCGCCCTGCAATAAACGCTGCACTTCCCTTCATCACAGCCCGGTGTCAGTAGATTGGCCTTACTGTGCACAGGTCAGTGGACCCAAGTTTGGTTCGGTAACAACATAGTGTCATAGAAGCACACATGTGCCCTTGTGCATCTAACTGGATGCGTAGACAGGCCCTTTAGCCTGCAACTGGGTGTTCCAGGTGGTTTCCTGATGTTATATTCTTTGACCTTGTGAACAGGGTGTGGGAGCCTCACTTTTCCAGTCTCGGGGTTCAGAAACCTACCAGCCTCGGGACTTCCCTGCTGGTGCAGTGGTTAAGAATCCGCCTGGCAAAGCAGGGGACACGGGTTCCATCTCTGGTCTGGGAAGATCCCACATGCTGTGGAGCAACTAAGCCCGTGTGCCACAACTACTGAGCCTGCGCTCTAGAGCCTGCGAGCCACAACTACTGAAGCCCGTGTGCCACAACTAGTGAAGCCCTTGTGCCTAGAGCCTGTGCTCTGCAACAAGAGAAGCCACCGCAATGAAAAGGCCGCACCACATCGAAGAGTAGCCCCTGCTCGCCGCAACTAGAGAAAGCCCACACACAGTAACAAAAACCCAATGCAGACAAAAGTAAATTTATTTTTAAAAAATGTAAAACAAAGAAAAAAAAAAACCTATCAGCCTCTCCAGCACCCTCACACTGCTTTCTGAATAAGGCCCAGGCCCAGGATCTTAGCCTCCTGAGGTCTAGGGCCTGATTTCATTGTGCTCGCGTCTAGATCCTAACCTATTGCTTGCCCCAGAAAGGGTACCTGGTGAAAATCTGTCAAATCAACACATTTCACCCAATTAGAGGGAGACCTAAGAGCCTTGGGGTCCAAGCCATGCCTCAGTTTCCTTATCTATGAAGTGAGGGTGCCACTGGCCTCTGCTAGAGAGGTACTGAAGAGCAGAAGGGGATTATATACAAGGGCCTCCCAAATTAGCTTTTAGGAAAGGAATTACTGTTTTTTTTGAGACCTCCTCTGAATAAAGCCTTATATTCACATCTTTCCCTCAATGGAAAGATGCATCGTGTGAATTTCCAGCAAACACCGGTATGTGCTTCTCTCAGTAGGCTGGCCTGAGAGGAGACCTGAGATGGTTCTTAGAAGTGTGTGTTTCTGGACTTTAAAGATGTATCTGTGTGTGCATGTGTGTCTGGTTTCCACAGGATATTTTTGCAAAACCACATAGCATAGTGATTGTTTTATGTACAAAGATAAGAAAGGCTGACCCATAAGCTAATTGAATCACGCAAGTAACTACTTAGCCATGGGAGAGATTCCTACAGGCAGGCTGAGAGCCCTTGTGAGGGAGGACAGCTTTGGAGGGCAATCTATTTTGTAAAGTGTAACTGCCTCAGGATTAATGGGAATGGTGGCCCTAGACCTTGTTTTACAAACTGAAATAGTAAAACAGTTGTATTTATCAGAGACAATTTGCTGCAACTGATTAACATTAATCTGATTTCCTGTGAGTCAATTTCCTGGAGATATAGTAAACAGGCCAATTACCTGCTATTGACTTCTTTTATTACAAAGATTTAGATATTTGCGACAGATGTACATGTAAATACATGGAGTTGCTGACAATGTGAATAAAACAAAAACAATGTTTAATCTGGTTAAAGGATTTCTAGTTGGTCTTACATTTTAGAAGTTTAGTTTTCAAAGGTATGTTATGAGAAGTTGTGGCTTTTTGGTTTTTTTATGGCCTTGGAAGCTCACTCTTTTGGGACAAACTTTTGCTTGTTATTAACCCGCATCTCACAGAAGTTATGAAAGCAAGGAAGTGAATATGACAAGACTGATAATTATTTTAAAATTATCAAACAGGTCTTTCCATCCAACAGATGCTGGATGCATCATTAAGTCAGGAGAGTGTCAGCTCCAAGGACACACACAGACCTGGGTTCCAAGCGTGGCCCTTGTTGTCCTAGGTCTTTCACCTTGTGGCATCTATTTTTATGAACTTCAGTTTCCTAATCTGTGAAAATGGGGATGATATTTTCCTTGTGGTATTCTTAGAGCGTAAGTATCAAGTGAGGACATGTGACGGTGGTCCAGGAACTGGCTGGGAGCCTGCAGAAAGTGTAGTTAGCCACTCTCAGCCTCACCTTGGTTTCTGAGTCCCTCTCTGACAGGCCACACGTTTACATGCTCAGACTGACTTCTGGGCAGGCCTTCTCCTCTGCCTGCACTGACTGGCTCACCAGGTGGGGTAAGAAACTGCATCAACATTTAATCATGAAAGCAAAAAGTTTATTCATGTTTGAAACTACATATAACTACCACGAGGAAGACTTTTTCAATCCAGGGTGTAATCCAGTTAGAAAGGAACACGAAACGTTTTTAATACATTAGAATCACCGCCACAAATTATTTTCATGACTCAATCAGTTTCAGAATCGCATACAATACAAAAAGAGAGAAAGGAGAGGGGGCCCCATTACACAGGGTGAAATATACAGTACTGAATACTGAAATCTGAATGCATCACAATTAGTCATCGCTTTTTTTTTTTTTTTGCATGGATTAGTAACAAGATGAAGAACATTCAAAATGTTTCTCAGTATTTACAACAGTTTTACTGATCCTGTGTTAATTTAAGACCCAATGTTTCCACTCTTGGTTTTTTAAAAGTTGCAAATGCAACCCTGATTTTTCTTTTAAAAGATTACAATGTACATTACATTTTATGAAGGGAAACAAAGAGTAAATTACAAGATGCAAAAAGATAAGAAAGAGACAAACTACAGCGTGAGTATTGTTCAGAGGTAGTAAGTGAGCACTCTAAGCTACAGAACATGTTGAAATTCTATTGGTTTGTATGAGTTCGCATGAGGTAATAAAGCTGTGTTTTGATTGGTGAGATGTATAAATACTCTTTTGCTACACTATATACAACACTCCAGAGAACAGGGCCTTTGCGAATGCCCAGAGGACGTAGCAAACCTTGACAAGTCTGTGCAGCACCCAGTGCACACCATAAAACCCCAGACGGATCTCGTGGTCATCTCTATCAGCAGCAAGTATCTTCAGCTCTCAAAACAGTCTGGATCCATAATTTAATTACCGAGCAGACTCTGGGCACTGGTGCTTTCAGAGAGAGAAAAGATGCTACCGGTCTCTGATCTAATTATAACATAAGAGATCGAAACCCAAGTGTGACGAGGAAGATTCTTAAACACAACCATCATTAACAGGTAGCCAAACAGCTCCTTTATTCCAACTCCATTAGTGATATGAAAGAAGGACAATCAAAGTCTGCAATGGAAATATGCAAGAAGTTCAATTTAGGTGAGGTGAGTCTTTGTATCTGCTTTAGCGATTGAGGTTTAGCATATATTGTACTTTTTACCCTTAAGGCCAAGTAATTGGCAAGTGAGAAACCATTAATGTAAAATATTGATAATAAATTATGATAAAATAGCTACAGGACTGTCAACAATGTTAAATCTTGGCCTAATTGGATAAAGTGCTTTTTTAACATTGTGTGTTTTTAAGTATAAATACAAATGATTATGATTCCTTAAAAAACAGATTTACCAAGTTCTCTAATAAGACAAGGTTTTACAGTAAAGCTGTAGATGGTGGGCTACAAAAACGCTTTCCTTTTCCTCCTATTGCTCTGAATGCACTTATCAAGGCATGTCAGCTCAGGGAAAAGTGTTGCCAGAGATTAGTTAGAGGTATCAGAGTGCACACTTCCTGGGCCTTCTGTAGGAGAAGTCACAGAAGATGGAGTTGTTGCGTCCTGCCAGCCTCCATTAGCCTGAAAGGAAAAGCACAGTTCAACGGGTGCACGTCTACATATTAATTCTCCTCCCCAATTGAAAATACCCCGATGACAACATGAGAGCAAAGATGCATTAGCAAAATGTATTTTCTAAACCCACTTTGGCAGGAGTTTGAAGCATGTGTTAAAGTGGGATTAAATGCATGTAAAACAAATCCATCCTACCAAGTAAAGACTTGGCAATAAATCAGCACGCTGAAGCAGGGCTTCAGCTGGTCTCAAGCTGGCACGAAGCTCGGCCTTTGATTTGCTGATAAAAATCAAGTGACTTGAAGAAAAATCTTATAAGAAGCGTGCAGTGGAGAAGCTCAATGCAATGCTCTGGCAAGACCTTGGGCTCCACAAAGTATAAACTTCAACCCAGCTTAATCCTCGTTTCCATAGAGAAGAAGCCCATCCACCCCCAGGCCCCTTTTCTATACAAGACTGACAGCCAGCTACTATAACCCTTGAAAATGAAGGCCAGAATTTCCCTCCAAATAGGATCTTGCAGAATGAAAATGCATGAACTGTGGAGGAGCACACACTATTCAAATCTGGATTCCAATTATCTGTAACTGGGGCTCCTATTCGGGATGTTGCTACCGCTCTTCACATGCCACTGGCCCTTCCTGCCTCAGACCTGCATCCGCAGTAACAGTGCTCAGAAACAAATTTGCCTTATGTCTTGGCCTATAGAGGCAATTGCTGAAATCAATGTCTGATCAGATTTCTGCTGTGGCAGACAGCTTGTCGCTACATATTTTTATGTCAGTCAAGAAGAGGGAGGTGCTGGGCTTGTGAGTTGGGGAACACTGAGTGGAAGTGACGGGGCGGGCCTTTCTGGAGAGAAGGCGAGGGTGAGCTCTCTGCCACCCAGTGCCTGCGGCACAGACCAGCCTCGTGCTGTGCTGCCCCCAGACCTATACCTCCCACACCAGTGCCAGTGAGGGGCAGAAGGTCCCCCTGACTCCCTCACATCCGTCTGCAACTTGTTCTACGAGTCCATCCAAAATATCTTCTTTTTAGGCCTGCGCTGCTAGGCTACTGAGATTCCTCGCCCAGCCTTGGGCTGGGAATTTTTCCTTCTCCCAATGTGCTGTTCTTAGGGAAGCCTGTCTTCGGCTTAACTGCACAGTCCTGCATATAAAGCACCTTTCCTCCCTCTACGTCCACAGAGAAATGGTGGGGAGGGGGGAGAGAGAGGGACCAAAGAACCACACAGAGATGACCAGAGCCGAAGGCAGAAGGATTTTCCAGGCTTTAGGTGTATCAAATCCAGGTTAGGAAAAAAAATAAAGCTATGGCGGTTGATCTTCAAAGCCTCCGCTGTGCAGGTTGGATGGTGACAAGCGCGTGTGTGTTTGTGTGGACTTGAAGAAATCCTCTCCTCTATCTAATAGGTAAGCTGTTCTCACCACTCAGGTATGAAAATATACTTAGAAAAAGAAAATCTCTTACACAGATACAAGTCTAAAGATATTCCATCTGAAGTAAACATCATTCCTCTTTTATCCAAATTTATAAACAACAAATGTACAATATTTTTACCCAGCGTGGCAGCTGGAGGAGAGGTTGTCAGCAAGCATTCTTTTTTTCAAAATAAATTAATCCTTACTCTGGTGGTTTGAGATTATGCACTGTATTATACAACAGCGCCTTATCAAGCCTCATCAGCGAAGATGGAATTCATGTCTGTAAAATGCTGCAGGCAATCACAGTTTCATATTTTATCATGTTGATAAGGATATCGCACATTCTCTGAAGCATTTCAAAACACTTAAATGAAAAAGGAGAAATGCAACTAAAAGGCTTTTTATATGGTTTGTTGTGGGTTATTACGAGTTATTTATAAACCCAAAAAGAAAGATTTGACATTTCAAATGTAGAAGATTTGAGTATTTAATGGTCCTGTTTTCCTTTTACAATTGAACATCCTCAATCACTTTTTAAATCATTAATATTTACTCTCATAGAAAGCTAGGCCTCAAAAAGGGAGACTTCTGTCTGTTTTCTTTCTGACTCTACTACCATGTGTTGGGCAGTTCGTTTCCTCCCTAGTCTGGAGTACCAGATTCTGTCCACCACTCCACCCTGGGGACCCAGTCCCCGCAGCTCCCCTTTAGGTGCTGTGAGTTTGCCATTTTCCATCCATGTCAGGCGGGGGGAAAAGTGAAGTTCTGGTCAATTGGTTACTAAAGTTAAAATTATTTCCTCCGTACTTAACTGAGAGGCCGTGGAAAATGCTGGAGGTGTTTTGCATCCCACATTGACAATACAGCAAGTTACTCTTAAGAACAGGAGTCTTTGTTTAGCTTGGTTTGTTGATCTGTCTGGGGCCCTCCTCCCCTTCACCTGAGCTGTGTTTGGGAATTTTTCCTGCTGCTCGAGTCTAAGATAAATGACCTGTTTTTCACCATCTCCCTGGAACACAGCACGGCCAGTGGGAGATAGCATCTTAATGGGCTGATGCTTAAGTCTCTATTGATGACAGAATGCCAGCCACCCTGGGCCTCTGTGAGGACTTCTAACGGCATGAAGGTAACATCAGTGCTTAGGTTCATAAAATAAAAGTACACTAAAAATGCTGCCTTCCCCACCTGCCAAAAAGATGAGAAGCCAAGTACAATGGCCATTAATTTATTTATTAGCCACTGTTTACCTGATGCTGTTCCTACAGCTCTTCAAATCTGGTTCCCCAGAGTACTCACATTTAAATTATGTGGACTGTACAGTGAGTTTCCTCCAAGGCCATCACTGTAGCCTCCCGTCTGATTGATAACATGACGGAGGGTATCCACCTAGAAGTGAGACAAAACAAAATTCATCATCCCAAATCTATTAAAACATCATGACTTACAAAAGGAAACAATTTGAATCATGTGTGCCACGAGGGTTTAGCATCTTGAATGAAAGACAAATTTATCAATCAAATGTGACTGGCAGAATTTCAACAATTCTTTGCATATTTAAACTCGCACATCTTTGTTTTTCATGCCAGCCAAACAACAACATCTTCATGGCCATACAAACTTTGCATCTACACCAGCCAAATGAGCATGGCTGTGGGTGAAACTACTTATAAATATGTATACTGGCTCACCCTCTCACACACGCACACACTCCCACGTGCATAAAAACAAGTAGCTGCTTTCCAGTAAGAGGATGAGAAAAAGAGGTGAACCTGGAATATACTTTAAGAACTCAGGTTTTTGTATTCTGACTTAAAAAAATAAATACAGAAATGAAACAGAGTAATATATTTTAAAAGCATACACACACTGGCACACACAATTTTTCTGTTCTATTTTGTCACGAAAGTAATATGCACCCAACCCCTCTCCATGAGCTCAAGCCAGAGCCGAATGCATTCACAAAGTTTATCAGGTTTGAATCATCCAAAGCCACTGTTCACTTGACTTCTCATTAAATTAAATGTTGGAGCAGATGGTAACGTCCGGAAGCACCCAGCACAGGGTCTGCACGGTGTGCAGACCACTTCCACGGGTTGAGAGTCAGGAGTTTTGAGCCCAAACCCTACCCTGCTAGAAAGGCCCCAGCTGGGGCATTTCTCCTACCTGTGATTGCACATTGGCTCCGACTTGGGACCCTTGGTAAGAATCCCCATTCAGACTCTGCATGTTCATGAACATGTCCCCAGAATTTGGGAGGTTAAAAGAACCAGAAGAACCTGGAAAGGAAAGAGTTAAGTAGCTGAATAACAGAGAGCTACACACATAATCCTCAAAGACCTAGAGGCAGGGAAAGGAGAAAAGGTACAGAAGGGAAAGGTTGTGTACAACGTAAGGCATTTCTAGATCTAGGAGGACGGAGAATAACTCCAAGGAGTTAGGTCCTGTGATTCATTTTGCATCTAGGAAAGTCCTATCAATGGGGAAGCCCACATACGAAAGAAAGAGAGAATCAAAACAAACAGAAAAACACCCAGCAGCTGGCCTGGAACCATCCCCTTGTTTTCATTTATCTCCAGGACTTGGTCATTAAGTGAGCTCTTCATCATCATTAACTGTCATGGTGGACAATTACCCAGAGAAGAAACATTTTTCTCAAGCTCTTTCCAAGCCATACGCTCTGCCTAACTTTCATCAGTTTCCACGCTCCATTAAAAAGAACTTGGGGGGGGGGGGCTTCCCTCGTGGCACAGTGGTTGAGAGTCCGCCTGCCGATGCAGGGGACATGGGTTCGTGCCCCGGTCCGGGAAGATCCCACATGCCGCGGAGCGGCTGGGCCCGTGAGCCATGGCCGCTGAGCCTGCGCGTCCGGAGCCTGTACTCCGCAACGGGAGAGGCCACAGCAGTGGGATGCCCGCGTACCGCAAAAAAAAAAAAAAAAAAAAAGAACTTGGGGCTGGGGGGAAGACGACAACAAACCAAAACAAACAAAAAACCCCTCACTTTCTGAATTTTTAAAGATATATTTAAACTATCTCCTTAGAAAAGTCCCTTGTTTTGTTTCTCAAGTCCATCTGTTTGGACCAGCCGCACATCTTTCATTGCTACTCAAGTTCCCTCTAATTTTAAGATGTTTCCAACTCCATCAAAAAATGCCACATAAAATCTGGCCAAAATGTATTGTATGAGCAGCCAAGATATTGCATCCATGTGTTAAGTACCATACCCCTCACGGCTAACCACATCCTGATCAGCTAACCACGTGCTGAGCCTACCAAGTCAGCACAGGTGCTAAGGAGATGTAAGGACAGCAGACTCGACTCTGCAGCTACATCAGGTAGAAAGCCCTGCTGTCCTAACCCCAACATACCAGCTTCATTACTCACAGCAACAGGTAAATCTCCCACTTCTATTTCATTCGTTCTTTGACAGACCACTATTGATTTTAAAATGACACATGGAATAATATAGTTAAAATAATCGTTAGTGATAGCACTTTGCTTAACTGCTGAATTAAAAACACTGCTAAGTGTGAAAGTTCCAGAATCTAACAGTACGGAGTGGCACTCACTGTGAATAGCGGGTCTACAGGCTCTGGCTATCCACTCATTCACCCACCCCAAGAACAAGTCTGCATTTTAATATAAATCTTCCTTTATAAGTCCACTGTGTCCCCAGTATGGCTCTTGTTTCCTGGTCTGTGGGACAGGGCTTTGTGGCATAAGGCTGCCTGAGCTGAGTAGGGAGTGAGCGCCCGTACGCACCAGAATTTGGCGTGGTGGGCGAGTTGGTCTGGTTGTTCTGCACGGCTGCGGCCACTGCGTGTGCAGCTGTCACGGCTGTCTTTGCAGCGTAGAGATTGGCTTCTTCCTGAAACTTGCCGATATTCTTCTTGTACCTGATTCGTTTGTTGCCAAACCAGTTGGATACCTACAAATCACAGGGATATGAGTAAGGGGAAGCGAGGTTCAAAGAGAGGAACAAAAATCAAGCTTCCAATAATAACTGTAGGACACCAAAGGGAGACCTTGGAAGACACTCAATTCCTAGCCTGTGATCACACCCTGGGGATGATGCAGAATGGTGCAGAGGCTCACTTGCTCTTTTGGCAAACCTCTCAACACTCTTGGAATAAGACCACTTCTTGGAGTTGGCCCCAGTAACACTAAAATGGCTGGGAGCACTGTTCATAAAAAATAGTCAACTGGTATATACCAATTAATATATAAATGACTAGTCCCCTGAAAAGGAGCTGAAAAACTAAAGGAAACATTTGTTAAGTTAGGTAAATAATAAGAAATGCTTGTGAAAGAATGACTTATTCTTTTGGGGTCTGGAACAATTTTGGCAGCTGTACAGTAAAATCATGTTTGGTGTGCTAAAAAGAGTAACATCAATTAATAATGGATGAAAAAACCCTTTGTCTCCTGCCTTAGAAGATACTGTATGTCTGCCAAGATGGCTGCTCAAGTTGTGCCAGTTAACATGTGAGAAGGTCACAACGTGAAAACTCAAGCAATTGCAATAAGGTCAAATGCAAATGCAGAATCAGTGGCTGATTTCATCAGGTAGAACATACTTATTTCTTTTGCAAACTACTTATGGTGTCAACCAGAGCAAATGGAAGAGATTTCTAAGGAGGATCTTGGCAACAGGCAGATTTTATCACATTTCATTGACAGTGAAACTTCAGCCCAAGACTCACTGCCTGTAGTTACATTGAGTGTTCAGGCACCTGGGAGCTGAGCTATATAAAGAAGAAGCTAAAACCCACACAGCAATTTATGAATAGGTACCCACTTGCTATATAAAAGGCTCTGACCTCTCTTTTGTTAAAGTAACAGTTTAAAAACACTTTTTAATAATTTCTTAATAATGTGTCAAAGGGGCATGCTGCTGTGGTATCAGGCGGGGTGGGTCACTGTTTCATCCTGAACAGCCATTTAGGGACCCTGAGGGAAAATAAGGAGTGGTATAAGCCCTCCAACCCAATTTACACCAATGGGCATGCTAGTTGACCATCTCTGCCAAGTCTTTAATTGCTTTGGAAATAGAACTCTCATTCTTCAAACTATGGCACTCATCCGTTCAGGGAAAGCTAGAGAGCCCTGGCAAGGGAGCCACATGAGGAAGACAATGTTGGCCTGCAGCAGCCCACACACTGTCCCATCCTGGGGGGGGGGTCACTGTGTGCCACAAACACAGGGCAGCACACTAGCTGAAGACCTGTGCAGCCACCATGAACACTGGTTCAGACAGCAACTAGCCAAAACTCATCAGGAAGCAAATATGCTGCAGATCAGGCCTTCCTAGCCGTTTCTGTTCCACTATCATCCCCCCACACAACTCCCCGACCCAATGAAGGATTAGACGTGCCCCTTCCTTCCTTCATTTCAAATAGTGGTGGGAATAGTAACTATTTAATGAGCATCTCCTTTGCACTGAGCATCACAGAGCCCTTTGCATACGTTTTCTCATGTAACAATCTTAACAATCTCCAGGACTAGGTGATTGATTGAGGTGGTCACAGGCATCACACCTGTCCCAAATCCAATGGCCTTCTCTCTCCGCAACTTGTTTGACTTCTCAGCAGCATCTGATACTTGTAATTACCTCCCCCCGACCTCTGGCTCCTTCTTAAAGTGCTTTCTTTGCATGGTTTCTGTGACATTATGCTCCTGCTTCTCCTTCCCTGACACACCAGGGTGTGTGTGTGTGTGTGTGTGTGTGTGTGTGTGTGTGCGCGCGCGCGCACACGTGCTGAGCAATCTTATCTCTATTAACGATTTCAACCATTGTCTCTGTGAATGACTCCCAGATTTCCATCTCTATCCCTAACTTCTATGAAGAATTTCAGTTCTCAATTTTTAGAACATTTCCTTAGAAATGTTCTGCCACAACCTGCAACTCAACAGGTCTAAAAGAGAATTCATGTGTCCTTTAACCTGCGCCTCCGTCTCCATTTTCTCTTCATGTTCGTGGCATCTCCACCACTAGAGACGTGGTATTCGCCATGTCACAAAGTCCCTGATTCCACCATTAGATAGTTCTGACGGATACACAGCTTTCTATTTGGAACTAAGATCCGGTTCCCTTCCATTTCCACTCATGGGCCTTAGTTCCAATATCTAGACTGTCACAATATTAGGCTCTCAAACAGCCCTGAGGGACCCAACTCCACTCTGCCATCGGCCTCCTCTGCCCTCCCTTCTTTCAGCCCCATGTGTGTGGGGCAGGTGCATGGGATAACTGTGTGGGACGTGGTGGGGGAGGAAGAGTCAGGAGGGCACACAGGTGAGGAGGTGAGGAGGACCTGAGCCCGGCAGAACAGGAGTCGTGGAGAGGGCAGAGGTCATGGAAGAGGACTAGAATAGGCAGAATTTGGCCACTGACTCACTGTGGAGGCCAGGGGAGAGGGAGAAGCCGAGATGATGCTGATGTGGGGCCCAGGCCTCCAAGAGCATGGAGGCAGATGCTCTGGGAGGGATTTCCGCACCAGGAGAAGGCAGCCTCAGTGACTCTTAGGATCCATTCCCAGACCAGAATTATATGACTCTAAAAATAAAAGTTCTGAATTAAGACTGTAAAATGACCCCAAAGGCATTCGCTCTGGCTATGCTTGTTAAAGCAAGTTCTCATAGCCCCCAACTCACTTGTCACAAGCATATCCTCAGCTCAGGAGGCAGACCTAGCGGACCAGCTCACAAAAACCTCCTTCAATATATATCACTCTAGCTTGTCTGAGTAAGACTGTCAGCCCTCTGAAAGAGTTAAATATTGAATGTATCTATAGTGCAAAGGGAGATATTCCTGGTTGAGAGGGAATTTGGAATTTCTTAAGCATAATTAATGAAAATTCCCCAACTCTGAATTTAGCAAGAAAGGCCCATCTTAGAATTCTCTTCTTCTAAACAATTCTCTGTTGGATTCTGTACTTTGTAGTTAATATTACCTTGACAATCAGAGAAGCTATAATACATTAATGAAACCTAGCCTGGAAAATCTGATTACAGCTTTATTAACGGTTTCATAATTGAGGAATCTCTATACCATCAAAGGTCTCATCTCCAGATATGTAAGAATTCTGTGTTGATGCATACCCTTGGACCAATCAAACAACAGTCATCACTAATAAAGGTTTATTTAATTCTCACAGTAAAATTTTAATATCACCAGCAGCCTGAGGAAGCTTTAGCAAGTGGATTTGCTTGACATCAGATCGTTTCTATTCTGCTAGTCCCGATACTTCTTAATCTTTAATATCAAGGCAATTAAAATTAATGGCCACTCATCCGAAGCTACTGTGGGCAGTGTTTCCTTGACATCAATTGTTTGATGGGATTACCTAGAGGTTAAACTAACAAGCAAGGTTTAATTGGAAGCAATGAAAGAAGCAGTGATCATACGTTATGTTTAACCTGCATAACCACATCTAAATGAATATCTAAAAATGTTAAACTATTTCTCAAATTAAAATATGCACGTCACATTCTGATATCACAGAGTTGGATATTGCAGCAATCAGCTATTAAGACCACACTGCTGCAACTGAGATCGGTGTAATTAATGTATAAATCGACACCTAAGTTCAGGAGTTTTTTTCACATTTCAAAATCAGATGGATACAATTGCAAAAGTCACCCAGCTGGAAGCACCAAAAGCTACAGAGCACACGTGGCCCTCTCCTACACAGGGCTCACAGTGGAGCCAGGCTGTACACACTGGCTCAAAGGAAGGCAGAGCTTGCTCTCTCTCTGAACTTGAATGGTCTGTACACTGGTCCCAGAATAGAAACACAAAGAGAAAATTGGTGGACAAAAAGGGAATATACTGTCCTGTGCTTCTCTTTCGAGCCACATATCAAGGATTCGTGACTCTGGACTGTGCAGAAGGCAAAGGGCCAGGCAAGAATTTTAAGATCAGTTAAAAACAAGAATAAAAACACAAGTACTGGGCTTCCCTGGTGGCGCAGTGGTTGAGAGTCCGCCTGCCGATGCAGGGGACACGGGTTCGTGCCCCGGTCCGGGAGGATCCCACATGCCGCGGAGCGGCTAGGCCCGTGAGCCATGGCCGCTGAACCTGTGTGTCCGGAGCCTGTGCTCCGCAACGGGAGAGGCCACAGCAGTGAGAGGCCCGCATACCGCAAAAAACCCAAAAACCAAAACAACAAAAACCACAAGTACTCTCCTCCTCCTACTGACGTTCATTACTACCAGCTCCCAGACTGTACGCCTTTGGCAATCAGGGAAATGAGTAGTGAACATTTTGCAGGCTGGTGATTTTCTGGAGCCCTTCTGCAAGGCCAAGAAGTGGCTGGAAAAGCTTCTGTTCTCTCCCAATTACTATAGCCATGCATTTCCCCTGACTCAATTCAGCTGCAGACTGCCAATTGCCTTTAAAAAGTAAAATGTTTTTCTTTCTTTCTTTTAAAAAAATATTTTACTGAAGTATAATTGATTTATAATGTTGTGTTAATTTCTGCTGTACAGCAAAGTGATTCAGTCATACATACATATATACATATATATATTCTTTCTCATATTCTTTTCTATTATGGTTTATTATGGTTCCAATATAGTTCCCTGTGCTATAGAGTAGGACCTTGTTGTTTATATATACTAGTTTGCATTGCTGATCCCAAACTCCCAATCCTTCCCTCCCTAACCCCTCCTCCCCCTTGGCAACCACAAGTCTGTTCTCTTCATCTATGAGTCTGTTTCTGTTTCAGAGATATGTTCATTTGTGTCATATTTTAGATTCCACATATAAGTGATATCATATGGTATTTGTCTTTCTCTTTCTGACTTTGCTTAGTATGGTAATCTCTAGGTCCATCCATACTGCTGCAAATGGCATTATTTCATTCTTTCTTATGGCTGAGTAATATTCCATTGTATATATACACACCACATCTTTATCCATTCATCTGCTGATGGACATTTAGTTTGTTTCCATGTCTTGGCTATTGTAAATAGTGCTGCTATGAACATAGGGGTGCATGTATCTTTTTGAATTATAGTTTTGTCTGGGTACATGCCCAGAAATGGGACTGCTGGATCATATGGTAACACTTTTTATTTTTTTGAGGAACCTCCATACTGTTTTCCATAGTGGCTGCACCAATTTACATTCCCACCAACAGTGTAAGAGGGTTCCCTTTTCTCTACACCCTCTCCAACATTTGTTATTTGTAGACTTTTTAATGATGGTCACTCTGATCAGTGTGAGGTGGTACCTCATTATAGTTTTGATTTGCATTTCTTTAATAATTAGTGATGATGAGCATCTTTTCATGTGCCTATTGACCATCCATATGCCTTCTTTAGAGAAATGTCTATTAAGGTCTTCTGCCCATTTTTCAATTGGGTTGTTTTTTTGTTATTGAGTTGTATGAGCTGGTTGTATATTTTGGAAATTAAGCCCTTGTCGGTCACATCACACACTAACAAGGAAATATCAGAAAGGGAATGTAAACAAACAATCCCTTTAAAAATCACATCAGGGCTTCCCTGGTGGCGCAGTGGTTGAGAGTCCGCCTGCCGATGCAGGGGACATGGGTTTGTGCCCCGGTCCGGGAAGATCCCACATGCCGCGGAGCGGCTGGGCCCGTGAGCCATGGCCGCTGAGCCTGCGCGTCTGGAGCCTGTGCTCCGCAACGGGAGAGGCCACAACATGAGAGGCCCGCATACCGCAAAAAACCAAAAACCAAAAACCAAACAAACAAAAAAACAGGTATAAACCTGACCAAGGAGGTTAAAGATTTATATGCTAAGAACCACAAAACATTAATAAAGGAAACTGAAGATGACTCAAAGAAATAGAAAGATATTCCATGCTCTTGGATTGGAAGAATTAATATTGTTAAAACAGCCATACTAGCCAAGGCAATCAACAGATTTAATGCGATCCCTATCAGATTAACCATGACATTTTTCACAGAACTAGAACAAATAATCCTAAAATTTATATGGAACCATAAAAGACCCAGAATTTCCAAAGCTATCTGTAGGAAAAAGAACAAAGCAGGAGGCATAACCCTCCCAGACTTCAGACAATACTATTGTCTACAAAGCTACAGTAATCAAAACAGTGTGGTACTGGCACAACAACAGACATATGGATCAGTGGAATAGACTAGAGAGCCCAGAAATAAAGCCACACATCTATGGACAATTAATCTTTGACAAAGGAGGCAAGAATATACAATGGGGAAAAGACAGTCTCTTTAGCAAGTGGTGTTGGGAAAGTTGGACAGCCACATGTAAATCAATGAAGTTAGAACACACCCTCACACCATACACAAAAATAAACTCAAAATGGCTTAAAGACTTAAATCTAAGACATGATACCATAAAACTCCTAGAAGAGAACATAGGCATAACTTTCTTTGATGTAAATCGTACCAGTGTTTTCTTAGGTCACTCTCCCAAGGCAATAGAAAGAAAAACAAAAATAAACAAATGGCACCTAATAAGCAAAAATAAATAAACAAATGGGACCTAATCAAACCTATAAGCTTTTGCACAGCAAAGGAAACAATAAACAAAAGGAAAAGATAACCTATGGACTGGGAAAAAGTAAAATGTTTTTAAATGTGGAATCTAAAAGAGACAAACTCAGAGAAACCCCTGGAGGTTACCAGGGGTTGATTATAGCTAATAATACTGTATCACATACTTGAATGTTGCTAAAAGAGTACATCTTAAATGTTCTCACTAGGAAAAAGAAATGGTAACTATGTGAGGGGATGAAGGTGGTAACTAACACTGTGCAGTAATTATTTGGCAATTTTTAAATGTATCATATCAACACGTTGTATACATTAAACAATGTTATATTTCAGTTATATCTCAATAAAGCTGGGGAAAAAAGTAAAAATGTTTTCCAAATATGTAACTAAATTCAACTTTTGTGTCACTTATTTACCTCTTTCAAAAAGATACCCAGAACCTTCTACTCACTTAGAATCTTTAACTGAGGTAGATACATCAGATATGGGCAGTATCACATGATGGGTAAATGCTTGGGACTCAGGGTCTGGTTTCAAATCCACACTGCCATTTACTATGAGTGATCCTGGGCAGATTATTTTAGTACTTTATATTACTCTCATATACAGTGAGAACAATAAGAGTAGTAATAGAAATGTTATTTGTACCTCATAGAAATGTTAGGTACATTAATGATTTTGGCCCATAGTGATTACCTGATATTATTAGCTATCACTACCACCTATGTTTTATCAATGAAGAATCAAGAGATCCAGACTATACACAAGTGGTCCAAAATCATACAGTGAAGTGTGACATATCCATACTTCAACCCCAGGACACCCCATCAATTTTTTTCCTTTTTTACAATGAACTGGGATATGTTTATTGAGTATCTGTTATGGCCAGTGCTATAGTAGGTGCCATGGGGAGATGAAAAAATAAATAGGTACCTGCCTAGAATTTACAATTTGGTTATAAAAACAATGCTAGACACTCAAAATAATTAACAAAAATTGCAGGATGGTGATGATGACACACCAAGCTGTACAGAATAGACTATAAGTACACAAGGAATTTGGAAGGAGAGAAGTCCCAGCAGATCTGGGAAATCAAAGAATTCAGAGGTAAGGTGAAACCTGAACTGGACTTCAGCTTCAATTCAATTCAACAGTATTTTTATTGAGACTCCGTATTTCAGAGGTACAAAGCTCTAGAAGCTCTGTTGACACAAGCCAAACATATAAGCCACTGCCTCCCTCTACCTGGACCTCTCCAAGATTCCAGAGACTCATTCTATTGTCTAACTTAACTCCCTTTTCCCTTAACTTCTGAACCCCTCTTTTATAGTGAAAGAGGAAGGAGAAACCATTCTAAAGGAAAAGAGGAAAGGGGAATCAAGGAGTGTTTCTGCAAGAGGTGATGTCTGGTGGAGGTCTAACAAGTGAGGCATATTTTCATTGTGGAGAACGAGGGAGCCGAGAGAGAGGGAGGAGGCATGGGTACCAGCCCTGAGGGACCTAAAGCACCTGAGGGACTGGCAGGCTCTGGCTAAAGTACAGAGAAGGGGAGAGTGCTCCAGGCAAGGGAAAGCCGGAAGAAGAGCTCTGCAGGTGATCTCACCACCTCCACTACGCCAGGGCTCACTAAGGGAGGGGAGCCTGAGATTTCTAGGAAGTACAGTGAGGAACGTTCTCGTGAGGCCACCTGAGGCCAGGTGAGGCAGCCTTCCCATTTAGGTGCCTGTCCCGTGTCACACTTTTTGCTGGAATACTGCCTAAAAAAGTTGAAAAAAATCAGGTATCTGCTCACACATTTTTTTCTCCTTTGTACATTTTTTAAGTTGGCATCTACAATTTTTCATTATAAGTTTATAGAGTTGTAAACAATGTTATTTCAGTATGTCATAAATGTTGACATTTTAAAATAAAACTGTAATGCTATTCTTTAAAATGTATCCAACCAAATATAAATAGCAAAGCAATTTGATACCCACTATCCATTTTAAAAATATATAAACTCGTTTTTCTTTAATAGTCAAAAATGCTGCGTTCTCTTTTGTTTTGGAAGCACATTTCCATTTCATTTCCCTCCCATATTATCCTAATGCAATATACTTTTTTTTTTTTGCAATATACTTTTATGCTCTACAAAAGTAATATATGGAAATTGAAATTTTTAAACTCTTTTTATTTACTATAATTATAATGCTCTACATGTTTAACATATCCTTCTGGATTAAGCTATCATCACAGTTAGTCTAAAATTAATCAAAGCAATACCAATACTTATTTTGACAAATAATACTTATTTTGACCATCAAAAGTAAGGTTTTATACCCATGTATTTCTTTTTTTTAATAGTTGAAACACTTTATTATTAAAAGTTCTATATTTATCAGCATTGAAATTCCCCCTTATGAAGTTACTGAGAGTACTTTGGAGGGGAACATTGCTTTAATTCTGATTCACTAAATTATTTGTAAACTACTGAATACTGTGAACACATTCTTCAATACAGAATTAACACATGCATTTCTTAATCAGAGGGGTGCTGGGTTATAAAGTGCTGATTGAAGGAGGTTTGGTTATCACCAATATTTCACACAATCCCTTGCTGGGAACCAGAGAGGGTCTCAGACTTTGGGGCAATGGGTGGGACTATCCGTTTCCTAAACTGTGAAAAGGGCAAGTGAAAAAGGGGAAGAGGGAAAAGGACAGCCACATGAGCTACTACCACAGCAGCTTTCTGAGGCAAGTGGATTTCAGGAAGGAGTAAACACACAGACACACACACACACACACACACACACACACACACACAAGGAAAGCTGACCAGTGATAACCTTAAAACCATGCATGCCCTTGTACCCTATGGAAAATCTTCAGCTTCTTTGTGAAGCATGTGCACCTGAGTTCAAGACTGCTCCCTTAAGTGAGCAGGCTAATTCTAGTTGCATTAACTTATTTGTATGAGTACATGTGGGAGCCCCTTGGATGGGGTGTATCTAGTAAAGACCTTCAGCTATAAAAACAAGGCTCACTCAGGAAATCACAATGATGTGTCGCAGTGACATTTTGGAGCTCAACAAAGAACAAATTTGTCAGCTTCAGGAAATCAAAAACATTTAAAGAAATAAACAGAAAGGGGTAGATACAGTTTACTTATTATTTAGCATAACCTTTCCGTAAAGTATGCCAGCAAATGTGGATATACATACACTTTGACTCAGCATTACTAAGAATTTATCTTGATGAAATATTTAGAGATATATGTGCAAAGAGATTCACCACAGTCCTACTTACAATAGTAAAAAGAGAAGTTAATTTATAGCACATCTGTGTAATGGAATATAATCATTGATTAAAAATGTTGAAGAAAACGATATGTGGGAAATATTCACAATATATTGTAAAGAGGAGGAAAGGGCTTCTTCCTTCTCTGCACACAGCATGAGAATTTGGGGGGGTTAAAAATACTTACACATAGAGATACACAGGTGTGCACACGCAAACATACACATACACGTATGCATACAAAAAAAGTACTAGGACACACGTACCGATACGTGATTATCTTTTAGAGTGGGTTTATAAGTAACTTCCAATTTTGTGTTTTTCTGTGTGTTTTCAAGTTTTATCCAAATTGATTTCAGATAAGCAAGTACTGGGGTTTTTTCTAATTAGAAAAAGGTACTTTTCAGTGAAAAAGGTAACCAATCTTCTTTAAAAAAAAAGCACTTGGAAGTCATTTAACCATCTTGAAGAGTATTAAGTGCCAGGCACTATGCTGGCCCACACAGCTGCAGGAATCAGCAATCCCGTTCCTGTATTCTATCTGGAGGAGGGGGTTGGCAGGTCAGGAATCAGCAATCCCGTTCCTGTATTCTATCTGGAGGAGGGGGTTGGCAGGTCTGAGAATTCTTGAAATAATTAAAATCAGACACTTTGTAAATCTCAAGCCACTAAAGTTTCCCAGATTGCTTTGCCTTTAAGAAAAATGCCATGTTCAAATTAAAAAGCTAAACCATCTACAATGTCTCTGCAGTCATTGAAAGCCAATTTATTAATTAGCATTAATTATATCTTACATTTCAAATTCTATCACTACATTTATTTATCATTTTAATAACAATGTTAAATAAAAGAGAAAAATGATTACTTAACGACTTAATCTTTAAGAGGCAGAAGTGCAGAACTTTATAGAGTTCATCCTTAGCTTTGCTTCCTTGCATAAAATACGTTAGGGAGAGCATCAGCACTTGTTTCGAAAAGCTGCAGCTAACACTAAAACATCATGAATGAGATTAGCAAACTGAACATTTATAAAGCACAAATCAGAAAAATTTGCCACTGTGTTTCCCATGTTTACCTGTGATGCATCCTTTATGTACTGTGCCTAATTAAATGCAACAGATTATGAAATGTTGAAATGCCAAGTTGTGTATAATGGAACATGTAGCTTATTTACATTGTAAACAATTTTACCTCTAATAAATAGTTTCTCTCTAATCAATATGTTTTCATCCCCATTATGTGATTCAATTTGAAATGAGGGATGGAAGCCAGATACTGTTCAGTTTTTAAACTTAATGGTGTTAATAAACTAAATCTCATTCCACTCCTCTCCTTCCCAAGGGTGCACATCCAGTGAAGTTTACGCAAGGACAGAAAGGCTGGACACGTGTACACTGTTACTGATTTCTTGTTTGTTTAATTTCATTGTACTCAGAAAACACACTCTATAATTTAAATTATTGAAAATTTATTGAGAGGTGTTTTGTGGCCCAAAATATAGTTCACTTTCAAAATGTTCTGCAAGTGCTTCAAAAGAATATGTATTCTGCAGTTGTTGGGTACAGTGCCGGAGCCACAGAGGAGAGCACAGCAATAGGGGTGAACAGGGCAAAGTGGAGAGATTCCTGCACAGAGCATCAGTGCTGACCAGCACTCACTAGCCCAAGAGGCTTGTCTGCTCACCTGCCGGCCAAGAGAGGTGGGGGCTGGGAGCGGAGGCTCGAGCTTCGGAATTCAGACCCCATGGAGAGGATTGGGTTTGGCTGCGAGAACACAGCCTGAAAGGGGCTAGTGCACCACAGCTAGCCGGGAGGGAGTCCAGGAAAAAGTCTGGAACCACCAAAGAGGCAAGAGACCATTGTTTCGGGGTGCGCGAGGAGAGGGGATTCAAAGTACTGCCTAAATGAGCTCCAGAGACGGGCGCGAGCCACGGCTAACAGCGCAGAACCCAGAGACAGGCATGAAAACCTAAGGCTGCTGCCACAGCCATCAAAAATCCTATATGCGAGCACAGGTCACAATCCACACCTCCCCTCCCAGGAGCCTGTGCAGCCCGCCACTGCCAGGGTCCCGTGATCCAGGGACAACTTCCCTGGGAGAACATACAGTGCGCCTCAGACTGGTGTGACGTCACACCGGCCTCTGCCGCCACAGGCCCGCCCTGCATTCTGTACCCTCCCTCCCACCGGCCTGAGTGAGCCAGCGCCCCCTAACCAGCTGCTACTTTAACCCCGTCCTGTGTGAGTGGAGAACAGACACCCTCAGGCGACCTACACGCAGAGGCAGGTCCAAATCCAAAGCTGAACCCCAGGAGCTGTGCAAACAAAGAAGAGAAAGGGATATTTCTCCCAGCAGCCTCAGGAGCAGCAGATTAAACCTCTACAATCAACTTGATGTACGCTGCACCTGTGGAATACCTGAAAAGCCAACGAATCATCCCAAAATTGAGGCAGTGGACATTGGGAGCAACAATATATATATATTTTTCCTTTTTCTCTTTTTCTGAGTGTGAATGTGTATGCTTCTTTGCGTGACTTTGTATACCTTTGCTTTTACTATTTGTCCTAGGGTTCTGTTTGTCTGGTTTTTTTTTGTTTTTTTTTAGTATAGTTTTTAGTGCTTCTTATCATTGGTAGATTTGTTTTTTGGTTTGGTTGCTCTCTTCTTTCTTTCCTTTTTTTTGTTTTTTAATTCCTTTTAAATTTTTAATATTTTTTATTTTTATACCTTTATTTTATCTTGTTTATTTTTCTTTCTTTTTTTCTCCCTTTTCTTCTGAGCCGTGTGCTCAGGGTCTTGCTCCAGCTGGGTGTCAGGGCTGTGCCTCTGAGGTGGGAGAGCCGAGTTCAGGACGTTGGTTCACCAGAGACCTCTCAGCACCACATAATAGCAAATGGCGAAAGCTCTCCCAGAAATCTCCATCTCAATGCTAAGACCCAGTTCCACTCAATGACCAGCAAGCTATAGTGCTGGACACCCTATGCCAAACAACTAGCAAGACAGGAACACAACCCCACCCACTAGCAGAAAGGCTGCCTAAAATCATAATAAGGTCACAGACACCCCAAAACACACCAACGGACATGGTCCCACCCACCAGAAAGACAAGATCCAGCCACATCCACCAGAACACAGGCACCAGTCCCCTCCACCGGGAAGCCTACATAAGCCACTGAACCAACCTTACCCACTGGGAGCAGACACCAAAAACAATGGGAACTATGAACCTGCTGCCTGCGAAAAGGAGACCCCAAACACAGTAGGTTAAGCAAAATGAGAAGACAGAGAAACACACAGCAGATGAAGGAGCAAAACAAAAATCCACCAGACCAAACAAATGAAGAGAAAATAGGCAGTCTACCTGAAAAAGAATTCAGAATGATAGTAAAGATGATCGAAAATCTTGGAAATAGAATGGAGAAAATACAAGAAATGCTTAAAAAGAACCTAGAAGAACTAGAGCAAACAAACAATAATGAACAACACAATAAATGAAATTAAAAATTCTCTAGAAGGAATCAGTAGCAGAATAACTGAGGCAGAAGAATGGATAAGTGACCTGGAAGATAAAATAGTGGAAATAACTACTGCAGAGCAGAATAAAGAAAAAAGAATGAAAAGAATTGAGGACACTCTCAGAGACCTCTGAGACAACATTAAACACACCAACATTTGAATTATAGGGGTCCCAGAAAAGAAGAGAAAAAAAGGACTGAGAAAATATTTGAAGAGATTATAGTTGAAAACTTCCCTAATATGGGAAAGGAAATAGTCAAGTCCAGGAAGCGCAGAGAGTCCCATACAGAATAAACCGAAGGAGAAACATGCTAAGACATATTAATCAAACTATCGAAAATTAAATACAAAGAAAAAAATATTAAAAGCAACAATGGAAAAGCAACAAATAACATACTAGGGAATCCCCGTAAAGTTAACAGCTGATCTTTCAGCAGAAACTCTGCAAGCCCGAAGGGAGTGGCAAGACATATTTAAAGTGATGAAAGGGAAAAACCTACAACCAATATTACTCTACCCAGCAAGGATTTCATTCAGATTTGATGGAGAAATTAAAACCTTTACAGACAAGCAAAAGCTAAGAGAATTCAGCACCACCAAACCAGCTTTACAACAAATGCTAAAGGAACTTCTCTAGGCAGCAAACACAAGAGAAGGAAAAGACCTACAATAACAATCCCAAAACAATTAAGAAAAAGGTAATAGGAACATACATATCGATAATTACCTTAAATGTAAAAGGATTAAATGCTCCAACCAAAAGACATAGACAGGCTGAATGGTTACAAAACAAGACCCATATATATGCTGTCTACAAGAGACCCACTTCAGACCTAGGGACACATACAGACTGAAAGTGAGGGGATGGAAAAAGATATGCCATGCAAATGGAAATCAAAAGAAAGCTGGGGTAGCAATTCTCATATCAGACAAAATACACTTTAAAATAAAGACTATTACAAGAGACAAAGAAGGACACTACATAATGATCAAGGGCTCAATACAAGAAGAAGATATAACAATTGTAAATATTTATGCACCCAACACAGGAGCACCTCAATACATAAGACAAATGCTAACAGTCATAAAAGGGGAAATCGTCAGTAACACAATCATAGTGCAGGACTTTAACACCCCACTTTCACCAATGGACAGATCATCCAAAATGAAAATAAAGAAACACAAGCTTTAAATGACACATTAAACAAGATGGACTTAATTGATATTTATAGGACATTCCATCCATAAACAACAGAATAGACTTTCTTCTCAAGTGCTCATGGAACATTCTCCAGGATAGATCATATCTTGGGTCACAAATCAAGCCTTGGTAAATTTAAGAAAATTGAAATCATATCAAGTATCTTTTCTGACCACAATGCTATGTGACTAGATATCAATCACAGGAAAAAAAAAACTGTAAAAAATACAAACACATGGAGGCTACACAGTAGCTACTAAATAACCAAGAAGAAATCAAAGAGGAAATCAAACAATACCTAGAAGCAAATGACAATGAAAACATGACGACCCAAAACGTATGGGATGCAGCAAAAGCAGTTCTAAGAGGGAAGTTTATAGCAATACAATCCTACCTCAGGAAACAAGAAACATCTCAAATAAACAACCTAAACTTACACCTAAAGAATTAGAGAAAGAAGAACAAAAAACCCCAAAGTTAGCAGAAGGAAAGAAATCATAAAGAACAGATCAGAAATAAATGAAAAAGAAATGAAGGAAACAATAGCAAAGATCAATAAAACTAAAAGCTGGTTCTTTGGGAAGACAATAAAATTGTTAAACCATTAGCCAGACTAATCAAGAAAAACAGGGAGAAAACTCAAATCAACAGAATTAGAAATGAAAAAGGAGAAGTAACAACTGACACTGAAGAAATACAAAGGATCATGAGAGATTACTACAAGTAACAATATGCCAATAAAATGGACAACCTGGAAGGAATGGACAAATTCTTAGAAAAGCACAACCTTCCGAGGCTGAACCAGGAAAAAATAGAAAATATAAACAGACCAATTACAAGCACCAAAATTGACACTGTGATTAAAAATCTTCCAACAAACAAAAGCCCAGGACCAGATGGCTTCAGGTGAATTCTATCAAACATTTAAAGAGCTAATACCTATCCTTCTCAAACTCTTCCAAAATATAGCAGAGGGAGGAACACTCCCACACTCATTCTACGAGGCTGCTATCACCCTGATACCGAAACCAGACAAAGACGTCACAAAGAAAGAAAACTACAGGCCAATATCACTGATGAACATAGATGAAAAAATCCTCAACAAAATACTAGCAAACAGAATCCAACAGCACATTAAAAGGATCGTACACCATGATCAAGTGGGGTTTACCCCAGGAATGCAAGTATACACAAATCAATCAATGTGATACACCATATTAACAAACTGAAGGATAAAAACCATATGATCATCTCAATAGATGCAGAAAAAGCTTTCAACAAACTTCAACACCCATTTATGATATAAACCCTCCAGAAAGTAGGCATAGAGGGAACTTACCTCAACATAATAAAGGCCATATATGACAAACCCACAGCCAACATCGTTCTCAATAGTGAAAAACTGAAACCACGTCCACTAAGATCAGGAACAAGGTTGCCCACTATCGCCACTATTATTCAATATAGTTTTGGAAGTTTTAGCCACAGCAATCAGAGAAGGAAAAGAAATAAATGAAATCCAAATCAGAAAAGAAGAAGTAAAACTGTCACTGTTTGCAGACATGATACTAAACATAGAGAATCCTAAAGATGTTACCAGAAAACTACTAGAGCTAATCATTGAATCTGGTAAAGTAGCAGGATAAAAAACTAATGCAGAGAAATCTCTTGCATTCCTATACAGTAATGATGAAAGAGAATCTGAAAGAGAAATTAAGGAAACACTTCCATTTACCATTGCAACAAAAAGAATAAAATACCTAGGAATAAACCTACCTAAGGAGACAAGAGACCTGTATACAGAAAACTCTAAGACACTGATGAAAGAAATTAAAGATGATACCAACAGATGGAAAGATATACCATGTTCTTGGATTGGAAGAATCAACATTGTGAAAATGACTATACTACCCAAAGCAATCTACAGATTCAATGCAATCCTTATCAAACTACCAATGGCATTTTTCACAGAAGAGACCGAAAAACTTCACAATTCATATGGAAACACAAAAGACCCCGAATAGCCAAAGCAGTCTTGAGGGGAAAAAAAACGGAGCTGGAGGATTCAGGTTTCCAGACTTTAGACTATACTTCACAGCTACAGTAATCAAGACAGTATGATACTGGCACAAAAAGAGACATACAGATCAATGGAACAGGATAGAAAGCCCAGAGATAAACCCACACACATATGGTCAACTAATCTATGACAAAGGAGGCAAGAATATACAATGGAGAAAAGACAGCCTCTTCAATAAGTGGTGCTGGGAAAACTGAACAGCTACATGTAAAAGAATGAAATTAGAACACTCCCTAACACCATACACAAAAATAAACTCAAAATGGACTAAAGACCTAAATAAATGTAAGGCCAGACACTATCAAAATCTTAGAGGAAAATATAGGCAGAACACTCTATGACATAAATCACAGCAAGATCCTTTTTACCCACCTCCTAGAGAAATGGAAATAAAAACAAAAATAAACAAATGGGACCTAATGAAACTTAAAAGCTTTTGCAAAGCAAAGGAAACTACAAACAAGACCAAAAGACAACCCTCAGAATGGGAGAAAATATTTGCAAACGAATGGACAAAGGGTTAATCTCCAAAATATATAAACAGCTCTTGCAGCTCAATATTAAGAAAACAAACAACCCAATCCAAAAATGGGCAGAAGGCCTAATTAGACATTTCTCCAAAGAAGATAAACAGATTGCCAACAAACACATGAAAGAATGCTCAACGTCACTAATCATTAGAGAAATGCAAATCAAAACTACGAGGTATCATCTCACACCAGAATGGCCATCATCAAAATATCTACAAACAATAAATGCTGGAGAGGGTGTGGAGAAAAGGGAACCCTCTTGCACTGCTGGTGGGAATATAAACTAATACAGCCAGTATGGAGAACAGTATGGAGGTTCCTTAAGAAACTAAAAACAGAACTACCATACAACCCAGCAATCACACTACTGGGCATGTACCCTGGGAAAACCATAATTCAAAAAGAGTCACAATGTTCAATGAAGCTCTATTTACAATAGGCAGGACATGGAAGCAACCTAAGTGTCCATCGACAGATGAATGGATAAAGAAGATGTGGCACATATATACAATGGAATATGACTCAGCCATAAAAAGAAACGAAATTGAGTTATTTGTCGTGAGGTATACGGACCTAGAGTCTGTCACACAGAGTGAAGTAAGTCAGAAAAAGAAAAATAAATACCGTATGCTAACACATATATATGGAATAAAAAAAAATGGTTCTGAAGAACCTAGGGGCAAGACAGGAGTAAAGACGCAGATGTAGAGAATGGACTTGAGGACACGGGGAGGGGAAAGGGTAAGCTGGAACAAAGTGAGAGAGTGCATGGACTTATATATACTACCAGATGTAAAATAGATAGCTAGTGGGAAGCAGCCGCATGGCACAGGGAGATCAGCTCGGAGCTTTGTGACCACCTAGAGGGGTGGGATAGGGAGGGTGGGAGGGAGACGCAAGAGGGAGGAGATATGGGGATATATGTATATGTATATCTGATTCACTTTGTTATAAAGCAGTAACTAACACACCATTGTAAAGCAATTATACTCCAATAAAGATGTTAAAAAAAAAAAGAAAAGAAATCAGTGGTCAGCCTAATTGCTACTCCTCTGAGGCCACTCTTATTTTACTCTCTGGTTGCTTTTGTTTTGACCGTGTTCACTGTGGATTCCTATTTATCTATCTTCTTTTGGGACTGTACCTTTTCATAAATCTAGGGCTTAGAGTCTTCCATCAGTTTTGGAAAGGTATCAGCCTTTACATTTCAAATATTGCTTTTGACCCACTATTATGTTTGCTTCTGGGACTACAATTACATTATTAGACTTCTTACTGTATCCTCAATGTCCCTTACTCTCTCTCCTGATTTTCTATCCTATTGTCTCTCCATTCTTCAGCATGTTTATTTTCTTATGACCCATCTTCCAGTTCACTAATTCTCTCTTCAGCTATGTTTAACCTGCTATAAAACCCATGCACTGAATTCTTAATTTTGGTTATTGAATTTTTGGTTCTAATATTTCCATACGAGCTTTTTTATGGTTTCCAGTTCTCTGACAAAATTCTCTGGTTTGCTTATTTCCTTGGATATATATATATATATATATATATATATATATATATATAATGATACTATTTTACAGTCCATATCAGATCCTTTTATTTTCTAGAGTTCTGTGGATCTGTTCCTATTGTCTGTCATTTCTTCTGGTTTCAGTATATATTGTTATGTCTTTTCGTAGGTCTGTTTTTTTTTTTTCTGATTGTGTCCCCAATGTTTTATTTGCTTTGTCTATAGAAACAACTTGAAGCCTAGAATGATGCTATCTTTCTCCACACACACAAAAAATATATATTTGCTTTGTCCAGGCACCTTTGAGGACTAGCAATCCAATTCAAGGACTGAGGTATTCTGAAACAGAATTACAGTTTCTGCGAGGGTCTATGTACTTCCAGTGCACCCCTACTACTAGGATGTAGCTCTGATAGTATCCGTATAAATCCTAACACAAAGCAGGGAAACAAGGTATCCTTCCTTGATAAGTCCTAGATACCTAGACACCAATTCTTGCCTTCTCAGCCCTCCAAAGTTGTCAAAAGCACAGCTTAACCTCTCAGAATTGACAAACAACCCATGGAAAAGTCATTACCCCTGGCCTTATTTTCTTCTTACCTGCAGATTTCCTGAGCAACATCATCCCTTCAACTATGAATTTAAGTGAATGACTCTCAAGCTAAATCTTTAAACTTGACCTTTCTCCTAAGTTATATTTCCAAACTGAACACTTCCCAACTGGGATCCTGATGGCAATGCAAATCTGGCTTAACTACCACAAATCTTTAATCTCCCCTCCATCAAACCAGCATTTCCTATAAAGAAACAAAACAAAACAAAAAAATTAAAGAGAGGAAAAGAGAAAAAAGAAAAGCTCCCAGCATTTCCTTATGTGTTTCCTATATCCGCTAATAATATCGCCATCTTCAATTATCTAGGTTAAAAGCCTCCACTATCTTTTATTACTCTTTCCTTCTCGCATCCATATCCAATTGTTAACCCAATCTCCAAAATATCAGTCCTATCTCCAAAATACTTTTAAAATCCATCCCCATTTTCTACTTTCAGTGGCTTAATTTGAATATTCACCACCTCTTTCCTAAACTATGCTACTAATCTCCTATGTAGTCGCTCTTATTCTAGTGTCTTCCCCTTCAAATTGACCTTACACATTGGTGCTAATTTCTCTTTCATAAATCTGCTCACATCACCCAAACCCAGAAATCTGTATTGCCCGTATTTTATTTCATAGCACTTATTACCATATGACATTTTATATATATATATATGTTATTATTTATAATTAAAATATAAGATATAGAACATATATAGTTTTTTATGTATGTGTATATATATACATATATATATAAATTATCCTTCTCTCCTCATTAGAATGTAAGCCCACGAGGACAGAACCTCTATTGTAGTCACTGTTATATGTAGCACAGTGACCAGAAATCACTCATTGAATGACTGTTGTATAATTAATTAGTTAATACAAAACAGACATCTAAACTGTTCAGCCTCATAACTGTAGGCATAATTACAGACATCTAAACATCTAAACATCATAATTGCAGACCTTCCCCAATCAGGCTCCAGCGTGACTTTCTATCTAAGTCATTTCTTCAACAAATACTCATTGAGTGTCTATGTGTTGTACATCTGCTAGACATTCAGGATATAGTGCTGAATAAGACCACAGTCCCAATCAACGGGGAATTCACCATCTATCAGAGGAACAACATTAAACAATTCATTATTTAGTTATAATTGTGGTAAGTGTTATCAAGGAAAAGTATGAGAAGCTGTGAGAATATACAATGGAGGATATCAACTGGAAGTTCAAGGAAAGCTTTCTTGAGGAATTGATATTTGAAGTGAGCTTTGAAAGAGTAGTAATTAATAAAATATTTACACATATGTTTAGGGGGTATAGGATTAGACCATCCCAGGCAGGAGAAACAGCAAAATAATAATTATTATTATATTTTTTCTTATTCTTAGATAAGCACTCTCCTAGGTGATTTACATATATCTTCTTACTGAAACTCCCATAACTTTATGAGGTACATGCTATTTTTATTCAAATTATACGTATGAGGAAATGAAGCACAGTAAGGTTAAATGACTTGCCCAAGGTCACAGAGCTATTCAGTTGGGGGTACTTTCCTAATCCTCAGTAAACCCCTCCTGATACCATATTCCAAGATGGCACCCATATGCACCAGTACAGTCCCCGGACAATTCTGGTATCCTGTCAACAACACATTTGTCTGTCTCCCTCAAGAAATTTGACATTTCTCAGGGAAAAGAACCTTATCTCATTCACCTTTCTTTGCCACAGTGCCAAACACAGTGTCTAGTCAAAGTAGGCACTCAGTGCCTGTTGAGTGGATTAGGAAAACAGCCCCAAGTCCTGGTAAGTACCTTTGGATGGATCAAATTAACTTACTTTTACTGTATGTAGCTTCTACTTTCAAAATCCATACTTGTTTTAGAAAAGTAATATGCTCTCCACATAAGCTGACAGAAGAAAGGAGAAGAGAAGCCAAAAGACAAGAACAAAGGAAGCCCAAGAGCATCTCTGGAGAATGCCAGATCTCCTGGGTGGGAATACCACAGAATCGAAATAAGTGGGAAGCCAGGAGGCTTGAACTCAGAGCTGGTTCTGATCAGATGTCCTTGCCCTTCGGGCTACACTGTATTTCCTCTTTTCACTCCTCCCTACCTACTCTCACTCTGCTCTGGGCCCCAAGAGGCTGACCTGTATGCCCTCGGGCTTCTGGACAAAGGAAGTCACTGGTAGGAGATGAGAAGAGACGAAAGCAAGGTCAGAGTATTTGTTCCCCTGATTTCCTCACTGTAATACTGCATTTACTTAAGGTCTCAGTTACTGGCCTCCACACAGCTTCTATGTCTTGGTTGGGTTCTGATAATTTTCCTTATCTCTTCAGGCCAAGTGGTAATAACAGAACCAAGCAGTACCAGCATTATCCTTTGTGGTTTCCCTACACTCTGCCCCCACTTCTGTAAATAGTCGCTTTATTAAACTCTCCTCAAATTATTTTAATTTGAGTGTCCCATCTGTTTTCTGCTGGAATTGACTGATATATTGGCCTGTTGGTCTGACCACAGAAGTGAAGAAATGGAAAGGTGAGATGCAATGATGACGGACAGGCAGGAGGAGAGGCTGACAGGAATACTCAAAGGGAAAGAACAGACAAGGAGGTGAACGGGACAAAAACCTGAGGGACCATGATTCTGATATGGCTTCTTCTTGACAGGAAAACTCAAAAAACACTACATCTAATCTGGAAATAGTCTTTCTATCCTTAGTTGGGTATCACATCCAACGAGTATTAGAGACGCCCTCAAAAAAGGTTCCCTAAAATAAATATAACACCTGACATCCCTGGAGCAAGCTTTAGGCACCAAGCTAATCATGGTGCTGATTGTTTATAGAGGAGGACAACAACAGCAAAAAAATCAGCGGCTTCCCGTTTTCTTTAAATCTTGCAGATATGCCTTATCTGTACGTGTGTTACGATATCCTCAAAGCTCTCATCTTTTTACAACCTGCTCCTTTGTTCTTTGCACACTGTTTAATGATGTCGCAGCTCCACTAGGACACACACTCAGAGACTTTACAGAACAGAGGGTCTGCAGCCTTCTTTTAAGACAGTGTGAAAGAATCACTTCAACAAAATAGCTGCCATTGTCCTTCAACTTGTCTCCAGTGCACCAGTTGCATACTTACAGTAGAAATCCACTTCTGCCTTCTATCTACTGCCAAAGTAACTGAAAAGGCTTTTATGGATAGCTGTAAAAGATACTGTAATTTGATAGTCATCTTTTTTTTCCTGCTCTAATTATTATTTTAACAGGCTTCTTCTTATTTTAATAGATTTTTTTAATAAGGAAATCTTACTTACAAATTTTAATTAGCTTACTGAATATTCACTGCTTTGGAATAAGTAGTTTAATGAGTAAGGAGACCTCAGACTACTAACTAGCCTGGAGTCTCTAAAGTAGCTTACGGGGAAACGATGCAGCCTTAGTGATATAAGCCCAGCCTGTACCTCACAAACCAGGACCCTGAGCCAGGGCTCCAGAGACAGAGGAATCACATTGCCTCTTGCAGGAAAAAAAGTAAAAATCGATTTTATTCCTTTTTATCAAGAACCTCTATGTAAGGGACTTCCCTGGTGGTGCAGTGGTTAAGAATCCACCTGCCAACGTAGGGGACATGGGTTTGAGCCCTGGTCCAGGAAGATCTCACATGCCACAGAGCAACTAAGCCCATGCACCACAACTACTGAGCCTGCACTCTAGAGCCCACGAGCCACAACTACTGAGCCTGTGCACCACAACTACTGAAGCCCGCGTGCCTAGAGCCCGTGCTCAACAAAAAAAGAAGCCATCGCAGTGAGAAACCTATGCATCACGACGAAGAGTAGCCCCCGCTCGCTGCAACTAGAGAAAGCCCGCGCGCGGCAACAAAGACCCAACGCAATCAAAAATTAATAAATGAATATTTATTAAAAAAAAAAAAGAACCCCTAAGAACCTCTAGCTCTCCCACTCACGGAGACTTGCGACCATTGTCAAATCACTTAACTTCTCTGAACATGTCTCTGCATCTGTGTTATATAATTTTCTCCACATTAGACTGTTATGAAAGTGGGTCTTATGCACCACTTTAAAAGCTCTAATATATGTTAGTTGGATGAATGTATGAATGTATGAATGAATCTTAATGCTGCCGATTAACCACTCTATTATTTCAGGTTCTCATCTGCTAAAAAAGAAAATCAATCTTTTCTTTACAATACACTTCAATTACAGTAGCAATGAAGAATAAGTTAACATTTTTCATTCTAAAAACACCTAGCAGGGAAAGTAGGGCCCGAGTTATTTAAATTCAAAATTGGAATCAGGAGAACAATGGAGTTTTTGTGACTCACTAACTTGAATAACCAATGAAAGTTAGCTCTATTCCGAAAAGTAAAAGCATATCAATATCTGTCCCACTGATTAAGAATATATGACAGGGACTTCTCTGGTGGTCCACTGGTAGGCTCTGCACTCTCAATGCAGGGGGCCCAGGTTCGATTCCTGGTCAGGGAACTAGATCCTGCATGCCACAACTAAAAAGAGCCCACATGCTGCAACTAAAGATCCCGCATGCCGCAACAAAGACCCCCCACGCAGCCTAAATAAAGTAAATAAATATATTTTTAAAAGAATATATGGCAATTTAAGTATGATTCTCAGTGCTTATGACATTTGAAATAATTTCTTTTTTTGTGACTTTCTACGGTGTTATGTAAAAGGGGAACTCCAGCTTACTAAATCACACTAACCCTTAAGAAATCAAAGATTTCAAATTCTAAGTTCAGTCTGCAAATCTATGTTAAGGATATTTATATTTATAATATATTAACACAAATTAACATAAGACTAAAATAAATTGTAAAATTTTCACTTACCTGTTCCTATTTATATAGTGAACCTAAAAAACCTATAATATATATTAACTTAATATGTCCAAAACCAAACTCCTGATCTTCCCCCCAAAACCTGTTCCTCCCAAATCCTTGCCCAACACACTTAATGACAACTCCACACTTCTGCTGCTCAGGCCAAAAATGTTAGAGTCATCCTATCAGTAAACCCTCAGCTGTACCTTCACAATTATCTGGAATGCAGCCACCTCCCATGGCCTCTACTACTATCATCCTGGTCCAAGCCACCATCATCTTCTGCCTGGATTATTGCAGTGGCATCATAACTAGTGTCTCTGCTTCCCCTTGCCGCCCATGGTCTATTGTCAATACAGTTACCACGGTGATCCTGTTAAAACTTAAGTCAGATCATATCACTCCTTCGTTTTCCATCTCACTTAGAGTAAAAGGCCAAGTCATTACCATGGTCTATAAGGCCCCTGTACCACTTGGACCTCACAGTCCCTTTGACTTCATTTCCTACCACATCCCCCATTTGCTCAGGTTACTTTTACCTCAGGGTCTTTGCACTTACTGTTCCCTCTGCCTGGAATGTTCTTCACCTATTAGCCACATGGCTTGATCATTCATCTTCTTCAATCTTTACCAAAAGATATTTTCTCAGGAGGGGTTTTCTTTACAACCCTATTGAAAATTACAACCTTTACCTCACTGCTCTCCTTCCCTCCTTTATTTCTCTCCATAACGCCTATCCCTTTCTAATTTATCATTTACGTACATTACCTGTTTGTATCATCCCAGGAAAATCTAAGCTCCATAAGGGCAAGTCTGTTGTTGTTATGTAAGTAAGTAACTTTTTAGTCAAATGAAAACTATATATACAAAAAAGGGACATATATCATGACTACAGGGCCTGATGAATTTCCATAAAGTGAGCACACCCATCAAATCATCATTTAGGTTGAGAAACGTTCCCCTTTGCAATCACTGTTCTCTCAAGTGAAACCACTATCCTGACTTTTAACACTAAGATTAATTTGGCCTGTTTTTGAACTTTGGAATATATGAAATTATATGCTAAGTGCTTGACTTCTTTCACTTGGCATTAGGTAATTACATATAGTCTAGTTCATTCATTCTCATTGCTACATAATATTCCAAATACATATAAATATGCCACTTTTATTTACCCATTTTCCTATTGATGGACCTTTCCATTGTTTCTAGTTTGGCTATTATACTGTTGCTAAGGATATTCTTATATATATCTTTTGGTGAGAGATGTACACAATTCTATCAGGTATGGCAGGGAGTTCAGCCTGTTAAGTTCACAGATGTCTCTTCCATCCCTAGCACAGTATCTGACACATAATAGGTATTACAATAAATTTTTTGTTAACAAATGAATGGAATTATTCTTTAAAAACTTCTCTTATTTAGATTTAATAATTCACGTATGACTTCCTAGGCTTACATATGTAGGTTTATAATGCATAAAAATTAAATTAACCTCTGTAAATCCTCCACTCAACTTAATAAATAAACTACCAAAAATACCACTAAAACTCCTTGAATATCTCTTTCTAATCCCATTCTAATTAACTATTTTTTTTATCATTCCCTTTGTTTCTTTATATTTAACCATATATATGTGTCCCCTAAATAATATGCTGTTTGCTTGGTTTTTAACTTTATGAAAATGATATCATACTATATATATTCTACATTCTGAAAAATTGGCATTTTTCACTCAATATTAGAACTCACACAAATTGATGTGTGTACCTGTTGATCATTCTTTTTTCACTGCTATATAGTAATCCATTGTAGAATTATACCACAATGGATTTATCCACTTCTCCAGTCAATAAACTGGAAAACTCGCTTATATCAAGTTTTTTGCCATTTCAAACGGTGTTACTATGAATGCTTTTACATGTCTCCTAATATACACAGACGAGAGGTTTCCTAGGGCAATTTCCTAGGGCAATTTCATCTGAAATCATGGATTGGATGATATGTGTATATTCAAATTTATAAGATAATGCCAAAAGTTTTCCAAAGTGGCTATACCAATTTACATTCCTACCAATGATATTTAAAGGTTCCTGCTGCTGTATAATATTCTTACCAACAATGTGTAGAGTTTGTATGCTCAGTCTTAGGATTTTTTGCCAAACCAGTAAATGTAAATGTTATTTTATTGTAGTTTTAAAATCACATTTTCCTGATAACTAATAAGAAGGATCTTTTCATATAATTGACCATTTATATTTCTTCTTCTATGAAATCCTTGTTTGTGTTTTTGCCTATTTTTCAAATGGGTTTTGTCTTTTTCTTATTAATTTATAGGAGTTCCCTATATATTTTACATTTTAATTCTCTTGCTTATACATTTACAAATATCTTCTTACAGTTTGTGGCCTGTCTTCACATTTTAAAAAGGTTTTATCCGAAATAATTTCAAACTTGCAAAAAAAAGTTGCAAGAATAAAAATAGTGTAAAGAACATGTAAGTGTGCCCTTTACCCAGATTCACCTGTTACTAACATTTTGCCCCATTCATTTTAGCATTTTTGTGCACTCAAACACACGCACTTGCTCTGTGTGTGTGTGTGTTTGTATGTATGTGTTTATATATACACATATACACACATACACACACACAAACATATATAAACACACTTTCTTTTCCTGAACGATTTGAGGGTAAATTATATACACCATGGCCCTTTACCCCTAAGTAAGTCAGTGTGTGTTTCTTAGGACTAGAGATATTCTCTTATATAACCACAGTACAATTAAAAATTACAATTTACTTTAGTAAATTTAAGCCAATAATTCTTTTATGGCATTCTTCCCTCCAGGAGAGGATCCAGTCTAGGGTTGATCATTACATTTACATGTCATTTGTCTTTTGCCTCTTTTAATCTAGAACATTTCCATGGCCTTTCTTTGACATTTGTAAAGAATACTGCTCCCTCCCCACGTTTTCTTCCTAATAGAACATTCCTCATTATGGGTTTGTCTGATGTTTTCTAGTGATTACATTCAGGTTACATTCCAGGGCAAAATACTACACACAATGTCCATTTGCCCCTCTTTGGTGATGAATCATCTAATCATTACAATCATCTAATCACCTGGTCAGGGTTTTATTCCATTTCTCCACTCTATAATTGCCTTTCTAAAAAAGTATCCCTTGCAACAAATAAAGGGCCTACGGAGAGATACTTTAAGACCATGTTCTTCATACAGATATCCTCCTAGATTTAATATCTATTGATAATTCTTTTTAAAAAAATATGAAACAACTCTTAGTGTTTTATTGATTGATTGATTGATTGATTTATGGCTGCGTTTGGCCTTCATTGCTGCACACAGGCTTTCTCTAGTTGCGTCGAACGGGGGCTATTCCTCATGCAGAGCATGGGTCTAGGCGTGTGGGCTTCAGTAGTTGTGGCATACAGGCTCAGTAGTTGTGGCACACAGGCTTAGTTGCTCTGCAGCACGTGGGATCTTCCCAGACCAGGGATCAAACCCATGTCCTTGCATTGGCAGGAGGATTCTTAACCACTGCGCAACCAGAGAAGTCCCTCTATTGATAATTCTTGTCTGATCCAATCTTTACTAAAATGGTTGTATCATGTTGATGTTTCACAGTCTTTATTAAGTACTTTGATAAATGTCCTACCACTGAATTTATCAGCCTTTTCCTTTGTTGTTTACACATTTTGTTTTTATAAAGACTATTCTCAAACTACTAAAGATACTTCCTAACATTTTCTTCTGAAAATTCCTTACTTATTCCTAATTATTAAGTATTTTAAACAGTATTTTAAGTACTTCAAGCAATAAAGAATAAATCAAATTCGTATACTTTAAATCTAGCAAAAATAGTATTGCTCTAGTTGCCTGTTATCAGTGGGTTTCAATTTTTTTTGCAAGGAGAGATGCTTTTACTTCCCTGCTTTGTTGTCCTTGGTAATGTTTTTCTTTTATTTTTGAATATTATTTTATTTATTTTTTTATACAGCATGTTATTAGTCATCAATTTTATACACATTGGTGTATACATGTCAATTCCAATCACCCAATTCAGCACACCACCATTCCCACCCCGCTGTGGTTTTCCCCTCTTGGTGTCCATACATTTGTTCTCTACATCTCTGTCTCAACTTCTGCTCTGCAAACCATTTCATCTGTACCATTTTTCTAGGTTCCACATACATGCAATAGTATACGATATTTGTTTTTCTCTTTCTGACTTACTTCACTCTGTATGACAGTGTCTAGATCCATCCACGTCTCTACAAATGACGTAATTTCCTTCCTTTTTAGGGCTGAGTAATATTCCATTGTATATAAGTACCATATCTTCTTTATCCATTTGTCTGTCGATGGGCATTTGGGTTCCTTCCATGACCTGGCTATTGTAAACAGTGCTGCAATGAACACTGGGGTGCACGTGTCTTTTTGAATTACGGTTTTCTCTGGGTATATGCCCAGTAGTGGGATTGCTGGATCATATGGTAATTCTATTTTTAGTTTTTTAAGGAACTTACATACTGTTCTCCAGAGAGGCTGTATCAATTTACATTCCCATCAACATTACAAGAGGGTTCCCTTTTCTCCACACCCTCTCCAGCATTTGTTGTTTGTAGATTTTCTGATGATGCCCATTCTAACTAGTGCGAGGTGACACCTCATTGTAGTTTTGATTTGCATTTCTCTAATAATTAGTGATGTTCAGCAGCTTTTCATGTGCTTCTCGGCCATCTATATGTCTTCTTTGGAGAAATGTCTATTTAGGTCTTTTGCCCATTTTTGGATTGGGTTGTTTGTTTCTTTAATATTGAGCTGCATGAGCTGTTTATATATATTGGAGATTAATACTTTGTCCATTGATTCATCTGCAAATATTTTCTCCTGTTCTGAGCTTGTCTTTTCATCTTCTTTATGGTTTCCTTTCTGTGAAAAGCTTTTAAGTTTCATTAGGTCCCATATGTATATTTTTGTTTTTATTTCCATTACTCTAGGAGGTAGATCAAAAAAGATCTTGCTGTAATTTATGAAGAGTGTTCTTCCTATGTTTTCCTCTAAGAGTTTTATAGTGTCTGGCCTTACATTTACGTCTCGAATCCATTTTGAGTTTATTTTTGTGTTTGGTGCTAGGGAGTGTTCTAATTTCATTCTTTTACATGTAGCTGTCCAGTTTTCCCAGCACCACTTATTGAAGAGACTGTCTTTTCTCCACTGTATATCCTTGCCTCCTTTGTCATAGATTAGTTGACCATAGGTGCGTGGGTTTATCTCTGGGCTTTATATCTTGTTCCATTGATCTATTTTTCTGTTTTTGTGCCAGTACCATATTGTCTTGATTACTGTAGCTCTGTAGTATAGTCTGAAGTCAGGGAGTCTGATTCCTCCAGCTCCATTTATTTCCCTCAAGACGGCTTAGGCTATACAGGGTCTTTTGTGTCTCCATACAAATTTTAAGATTTTTTGTTTTAGTCCCATAAAAAATGCCATTGGTAATTTGATAGGGATTGCATTGAATCTGTAGATTGCTTTGGGTAGTAGAGTCATTTTCACAATGTTGAATCTTCCAATCCAAGAACATGGTATATCTCTCCATCTGTTGGTATCATCTTTAATGTCTTTCATCAGTGTCTTGAGTTTTCTGCATACACGTCTTTTGTCTCCCTAGGTAGGTTTGTTCCTAGGTATTTTATTCTTTTTGTTGCAATGGTAAATGGGAGTGTCTCCATAATTTCTCTTTCAGATTTTTCATCATTAGTGTATAGGAATGCAAGAGATTTCAGTACATTAGTTTTGTATCCTGCAACTTTACCAAATTCATTGATTAGCTCTAGTAGTTTTCTGGTGGCATTTTTAGGATTCTCTATGTATAGTATCATGTCATCTGCAAACAGTGACAGTTTTACTTCTTCTTTTCCAATTTGGATTCCTTATATTTCTTTTTCTTCTCTGATTGCCGTAGCTAGGACTTCCAAAACTATGTTGAATAATAGTGGTGAGAATGGACATCCTTGTCTTGTTCCCAATCTTAGAGGAAATGCTTTCAGTTTTTCACCATTGAGAATGATGTTTGCTGTAAGTTTGTCATATATGGCCTTTATTATGTTGAGGTAGGTTCCCTCTATGCCCACTTTCTGGAGAGTTTTTATCATAAATGGGTGTTGAATTTTGTCAAAAGCTTCTTCTGCATCTATTGAGATGATCATGTGGTTTTTCTTCTTCAATTTGTTAATATGGAGTATCACACTGATTGATTTGCATATACTGAAGAATCCTTGCATCCCTGGGATAAATCCCACTTGATCGTGGTGTATAATCTTTTTAATGTGTTGTTGGATTCTGTTTGCTACTATTTTGTTGAGGATTTTTGCATCTATATTCATCAGTGATATTGGTCCGTAATTTTCTTTTTTTGTAGTACCTTTGTCTGGTTTGGGTATCAGGGTGATGGTGGCCTCATACAATGAGTTTGAGAGTGTTCCTTCCTCTGCAATTATTTGGAAGAGTTTGAGAAGGATGGGTGTAAGCTCTTCTCTAAATGTTTGATAGAATTCACCTGTGAAGCCATCTGGTCCAGGACTTCTGTTTGTTGGAAGATTTTTAATCACAGTTTCAATTTCATTACTTGTGATTGGTCTGTTCCTATTTTCTATTTCTATTTTCTATTTCTTCCTGATTCAGTCTTGGCAGGTTGTGCATTTCTAAGAATTTGTCCATTTCTTCCAGGTTGTCCATGTTATTGGCATAGAGTTGCTTGTAGTAGTCTCTTAGGATGCTTTGTATTTCTGCTGTGTCTGTTGTAACTTCTCCTTTTTCATTTCTAATTTTATTGATTTGAGTCCTCTGCTTCTTTTTCTTGATGAGTCTGGCTAATGGTTTGTCAATTTTGTTTATCTTCTCAAAGAACCAGGGTTTAGTTTTATTGATTTTGCTATTGTTTTCTTTGTTTCTATTTCATTTATTTCTGCTCTGATCTTTATGATTTCTTTCCTTCTGCTAACTTTGGGTTTTGTTTGTCCTTCTTTCTCTAGTTCCTTTAGGTGTAAGGTTAGATTGTTTATTTGAGATTTTTCTTGCTTCTTGAGGTAGGCTTGTATTGCTATAAACTTCCCTCTTAGAACCGCTTTTGCTGTATCCCATAGGTTTTGGATCGTCGTGTTTTCACTGTCATTTGTCTCTAGGTAGTTTTTGATTTCCTCTTTGATTTCTTCAGTGATCTCTTGGTTATTTAGTAAAGTATTGTTTAGGCTCCATGTGTTTGTGTTTTTTACGTTCTTTTCCCTGTAATTCATTTCTAATCTCATTGCATTGTGGTCAGAAAAGATGCTTAATATGATTTCAATTTTCTTAAATTTACTGAGGCTTGATTTGTGACCCAAGGTGTGATCTATCCTGGAGAATGTTCTGTGCGCACTTGAGAAGAAAGTGTAATCTGCTGTTTTTGGATGGAATGTGCTATAAATATCAATTAAACCTATCTGGTCTATTGTGTCACTTAAAGCTTCTGTTTCCTTATTTATTTTCATTTTGGATGATCTGTCCACTGGTGTGAGGTGTTAAAGTCCCCCACTATTATTGTGTTACTGTCGATTTCCTCTTTTACAGCTGTTAGCAGTTGCTTTATGTATTGAGGTGCTCCTATGTTGGGTGCATATATATTTACAATTGTTATATCTTCTTCTTGGATTGATCCCTTGATCATTATGTAGTGTCCTTCCTTGTCTCTTGTAACATTCTTTATTTTAAAGTCTATTTTATCTGATATGAGTATTGCTACTCCAGCTTTCTTTAGATTTCCATTTGCATGGAGTATCTTTTTCCATCTCCTCTCTTTTAGTATGTATGTGTCTCTAGGTCTGAAGTGGGTCTCTTGCAGACAGCATATATATGGGTCTTGTTTTTGTATCCATTCAGCAAGCCTGTGTCTTTTGGTTGGAGTATTTAATCCATTCACGTTTAAGGTAATTATTGGTATGTATGTTCCTATGACTATTTTCTTAATTGTTTTGGGTTTGTTTTCGTAGGTTCTTTTCTTCTCTTGTGTTTCCCACTTAGAGAAGTTCCTTTAGCATTTGTTGTAGAGCTCGTTTGGTGGTGCTGAATTCTCTGAGCTTTGGTTTGTCTGTAAAGCTTTTGATTTCTCCATCCAATCCGAAAGAGATCCTTGCCGGGTAGAGTAATCTTGGTTGTAGGTTCTTCCCTTTCATCACTTTAAGTATATCATGCCATTCCCTTCTGGCTTGTAGAGTTTCTGCTGAGAAATCACCTGTTAACCTTATGGGAGTTCCCTTGTATGTTATTTGTCATTTTTCCCTTGCTGCTTTCAATAATTTTTCTTTGTCTTTAATTTTTGCCAAATTGATTAGTATGTGTCTCGGCGTGTTTCTCCTTGGGATTATCCTGTATGGGACTCCCTGCACTTCCTGGACTTGGGTGGCTATTTCCTTTCCAATGTTAGGGAAGTTTTCGACTATAACGTCTTCCAATATTTTCTCTGGTCCTTTCTCTCTCTCTTCTCCTTCTGGGACCCCTATAATGCGAATGTTGTTGCGTTTAATGTCCCATGGGTCTCTTAGGCTGTCTTCATTTCTTTTCATTCTTTTTTCTTTATTCTGTTCCACAGCAGTGAATTCCACCATTCTGTCTTCCAGGTCACTTATCCGTTCTTCTGCCTCAATTATTCTGCTATCGATTCCTTCTAGTGTAGTTATCATTTCAGTTAGTGTATTGTTCATTTCTGTTTGTTTGTTCTTTAATTCTTCTAGGTCTTTGTTAAACATTTCTTGCAACTTCTCGATCTTTGCCTCCATTCTTTTTCCGAGGTCCTGGACATCTTCACTATCATTATTCTGAATTCTTTTTCTGGAAGGTTGCCTATCTCCACTTCATTTAGTTGTTTTTGTGGGGTTTTATCTTGTTCCTTCATCTGGTACATAGCCCTTTGCCTTTTCATCTTGTCTATCTTTCTGTGAATGTGGTTTTTGTTCCACAGGCTGCAGGATTGTAGCTCTTCTTGCTTCTTCTGTCTGCCCTCTGGTGGATGAAGCTATCTAAGAGGCTTGTGTAAGTTTCCTGATGGGAGGGACTGGTGGTGGGTAGAGCTGACTGTTGTTCTGGTGGGCAGAGCTCAGTAAAACTTTAATCCGCTTGACTGTTGATGTGTGGGGCTAGGTACCCTCCCTGTTGGTTGTTTGGCCTGAGGCAACCCAAAACTGGAGCCTACCTGGGCTCTTTGGTGAGGCTAATGACAGACTCTGAGAGGGCTCATGCCACGGAGTACCTCCCAGAACTTCTGCTGCCAGTTTCCTTGTCCCCAAGGTGAGATACAGCCACCCCCTGCCTCTGCAGGAGACCCTCCAACACTAGCACGTA
This sequence comes from Grampus griseus, assembly GCF_964374135.1. Lineage (NCBI taxonomy): Eukaryota > Metazoa > Chordata > Mammalia > Artiodactyla > Delphinidae > Grampus > Grampus griseus. The sequence goes on from NC_139000.1 coordinate 9,521,863, forward strand.
GGTCTGGTTCAGTCTCCCCTGGGGTCACTGCTCCTTCTCCTGGGTCCCAATGCACACACTACTTCGTGTGTGCCCTCCAAGAGTGGAGTCTCTGTTTCTTCCAGTCCTGTCAAAGTCCTGCAATCAATTTCCACTAGGCTTCAAAGTCTGTTTCTCTAGGAATTCCTTCTCCCGTTGCCAGACCCCCAGGTTGGGATGCCTGACGTGGGGCTCAGAACCTTCAGTCCAGTTGGTGGACTTCTGTGGTCCAAGTGTTCTCCAGTCTGTGAGTCACAGCAGTTATGGGATTTGATTTTACTGTGATTGCACCCCTCCTACCATCTCATTATGGCCCCTCCTTTGTCTTTGGATGTGGGGTATCTTTTTTGGTGAGTTGCAGTGTCTTCCTGTCAATGATTGTCCAGCAGCTAGCTGTGATTCTGGTGTTCTCGCAAGAGGGAGTGAGAGCACATCCTTATACTCCGCCATCTTGGTTCCTCTCGAGGTTTCAATATTTTAAAGTTAGCTTTGTATAGGAACAACTTTTTTTTTTTAATTATTCTTTTTCTCAGCAGTTTCTTTTTTTAAAAAATAAATTTATTTATTTATTTTTGGCTGCAGTGCGTCTCCGCTGCATGCAGACTTTCTCTAGTAGTGGCGAGCAGGGGCTGTTCTTCGTTGCGGTGCGCAGGCTTCTCATTGCAGTGGCTTCTCTTGTTGCAGAGCATGGGCTCTAGGCACGTGGGCTTCAGTAGTTGTGGCACATGGGCTCAGTAGTTGTGGCTCGTGGGCTCTAGAGGGCAGGCTCAGTAGTCGTGTAGCACAGGCTTAGTTGCTCCGCAGCATGTGGGATCTTCCTGGACCAGGGCTCGAACCTGTGTCCCCTGCTTTCGCAGGTGGATTCTTAACCACTGCGCCACCAGGGAAGTCCCATGAACAACTTCTGAATTCTAAATTTTATTGTATTTTAGTATGATGTATATTTAAAACACTGCTTTTTCTATTTAGAAATTAGTTCACCTGTCAGGTCTGGAATATTCTCTGCTTTCACTTCTAAACAACTTAAACAAAAGGATACTAATTAAAGGGGTGAAAGGGGTAGTGGTGGTGGTGGTGGGATGAACTGGGAGATTGGGATTTACATATATACACCAATATGTATAAAATGGATAACTAATAAGAGCCTGCTGTAGAAAAATAATAAAATAAAATTCAAATCAATAAATAAAATTAAAAAGCAAAAAAAAGATACTAATTTAAAAGGCTAGCAACTGGACTTCCCTGGAGGTCCAGTGGTTAGGACTCTGCACTTCCACTGCAGGGGGCACAGGTTCGATCCCTGGTCAGGGAACTGAGACCCCGCATGCTGCACAGTGTGGCAAAAAATAAAAAAGGCTAGCAACTGATGTCTTCAATAGTGAAAATTTTCACTATTGCTTTCATGTCAGAGATGTGGGGGAAAAGGGAATGGTTGAGTGGAAATAACATTTTTAAGCATTAAAAAGGTACAAAGGAGAGGAAATTGTCACAATTTACATTGAATCTTCCACTGATTGCTGAAATTCTCCACTTGAAAAGCTGATCTGGGAGAAAAGAAGGTCATAAAGTCTGCTTTTTAGACAGAGAAATATGTCTATGTCTATATTATTTCTATCTCAAGCAATTACTAAAATATTTCCAAAACGAACAAAGCTATTTTTCTATAGAAAACCAGTGAAATGAACATAGTAATTAACTATTTTTTAAAAATCTGTAAATGGGATCCTAGCCAATTTTAGAAGTACAGCAAAGCCTCCCTAGTTCAGAATAGTCAGAAGGAAACTTCTCTCACTCATTACACAAGCATGTGTTAAGAAATCCTACTTCACACACACAAGATGCTAGTACACCCAGTGAAAAACTAGGATTATATTGATTTTCAAAAAATGTATATAATCTGTGTTATTCTCCAATGGTGAATATGTTACAGAAGTAAAAAAGAAAAGCAAGAAAAGGAGCGGAAGCATGAAACACCTTAGTTTAAACTGGACCCACAAATATCTGAGTTCTAAGTCAGAGAGCTCTTGTGAGAGGAGGAAAACTAGACTTGGCATCATCAGCTGGTGTTCAGTACAAGCCCAATGCTTTCACTAATGTTCAGGGGAAATGCTCACACCAGAAAACATCCACTTGAAGTGAATATACTTTAAATTTCATCTTCCCTATCTGACCCAGCATATTATACTGTTCCTTAGTATTTCAAGTGGCAGTGAGTACTACATAGCCCAGATAGTGATTTTTTTTTCTGATCTATGGTTTTTGTATTAATTGAAGTATAGTTGATTTATATGTTCTTTTTCAGATTCTTTTCCATTATAGGTTATTACAAGATATTTAATATAGTTCCCAGTGCTATACAGTAGTAGGTGCTTGTGGTAGTAATGTTTTATATAGTATATGTCTTCATAAACTGGTAGCCCAAATCAATTATATTCCATTTCGAACTGAGCAAAAGGAATCAAGGCATGCCACTATATCATAAGGGAGTGACAATAACTATTAAATGAAATCTTAATTATAAATCTAAGATTGCTCTGGAGGTTCTATGGAAAGTAATGCCAAAATAAGAGCTAAAAATTTTCTCAAATCCAGACCATATTCCCTTAAATAACAATGACTTAAAATACTGATATGATGCAGCTACTATGGAAAACATTGTGGAGGTTCCTCAGAAAACTAAAAATAGAATTACCATATGATCCAGCAATCCCACTCCTGGGCATATACCCAGACAAAACCATAATTCAAAAATATACACACACCCCTATGTTCACAGCAGCACTATTCACAATAGCCAAAACATGGAAATCACCTAAATGTCCATTGACGAATGAATAGAGAAGATGTGCTACATATATACAATGGAATATTACTCAGTCATAAAAAAGAATGAAATAATTCCATTTGCAGCAATGTGGATGCAACTAGAGATTATCATACTAAGTGAAGTAAGTCAGAAAGAGAAAGACAGGGACTTCCCTGGTGGTCCAGTGGCTAAGACTCTGCACTCCCAATGCAGGGGGCCCCGGGCTCGAGCCCTGGTCAGGGAACTAGAGCCCACATGCTGCAACTAAGAGTTCATGTGCTGCAACTAAAAGATCCCGAGTACCACAACGAAGACCCTGCCTGTGGCAACGAAGATCCCGAGTGCCGCCAGGAAGACCCGGTGCAGCCAAATAAATAAATAAATACTGAAAAAAAAAAAGAAAGAAAGAAAGAAAGAAAGAGAAAGACAAATACCATATGATATCACTTATATGTGGGATCTAAAATATGGCACAAATGAACCTATCTACAAAACAGAAAGAGACTCACAGACACAGTGAACAGACTTGTGGTTGCCAAGGAGGAGGTGGGTGGGGGAGAGAAGGACTGGGAGTTTGGGATTAGCAGATGTCAACTATTATATGTAGCATGGATAAACAGCAAGGTCCTACTATATAGCACAGGGAACTATATTCAATATCCTGTGATAAACCATAATGGAAAAGAATATAAAAAAAAGAACGTCTGTGTATACCTGAGTTAGTTTGCTGTAAAGCAGAGACTGGCACAACATTGTAAATCAACTATACTTCAATAAAAATAAATAAATTAAAATAAAATTAAAATAAAATACTGATATGAAACTTTCACTGGAATGTGAAGGGGATCTTTAGAATCTTGAACTTCAAATATATAGGAGTATTTATTTAGAGGCTACTTTAAAATTTATGTCATGTGACCTCTAGGGACCACTGAAATTTCTGGAAAGGGTCAGCTTTTCCTTAAGTGCCACTCCAAGAACTGGTTGGTGACTACCACATTTGCATGCTATGAAGAAATGTTATTCAAATGACAATCTATAAACAACAATATGAGTATTAAATAAATTATATTTTAGAGCTAATTCCAATAGGATATATTTATTTTTTAAGGAGGTACAGTTGCTTGTTTAATTATTTGTTTCCAACCCTCAATCTAAAATACAAGTCTATCTGCCTAAAACTAAGTGTATTTTTTTTAGAAGATGACAGCTAACTTCAGGGGCACAATTTATTACAAACAGACATTTAAAACAACAAAAACAAAAAAAGTGGGGATAGGCATGAACTTAATTCTTCTATTTAATGGATAACAAGAAAGCAAAGAAATCTTTGAGACCCAAATATCATAGCATGGTTTTCAGGAAAGGACTTGGTGAATTCCTCAAACTTTCACCATAGGGCTATATTAAATTTCCTTTTGGCAACAAATAAATTGCTTTCTCACTGGTGGAAGCTTAGACCAGTCATCTAAATCAGGAAAGCAGAACTACATGCCATACTGAAGAGTCACGTAAGTGTAAAACCACGTCTCTCCCCATGGCATGTTTATGTTTTTTCTATAGATTTCCACTAGGGCAGCAGGTGATTATCTAGACTCCTTGACATTTAGGATTAAAAGAAATTATCTAAGCTTTAAAAGCTCGCATAAAAATGTGGAAATATCTATATTTTCTTTATATCTCCTTTGATGATGAAACATTTGGATATGAAATTTGATAAGAATGCCCTGAAGAGGAAATAGGGTTCCTATAATCAACGGGGAAACAAGACAGACCCATGGAGTCCTGTTGCACCTGTGACACTGTGATGCTGCATTTCTTGGCCAGCTCCTCTTTGGCTTCTTCACTGGGGTAGGGGTTGCTGAGGTGTGAGTAAAAGTATTCATTCAAGATTTCTGTGGCCTGTTTACTGAAGTTACGCCTTTTTCGTCTATGAAAGAACCAAAAAGAGAATTGTCGTTATAATCAACATTAACCAAAGAGGGATGTACTACCTAGGATCACACAAAAAAGTTCGCTTTCTGTTTTTAAACATTCTTAGGGTGTAATTAATCACCATGATGTTGTAAATTATACTCTTTGCATCCTCCAAAGAACTATCCAACTCACGTGAAGATGTAGGATAACTAAGAAAAATACTAGAATGTGAAGCACAATTAACTTCATCCTTTAATTTGTTCAACAAATACTTATTGAGGATCTAATGTGTTCTAGATACTCAGTGAGGATCCAGTTGGAACAAAACAGAGAAGGTCTATTAGGGAGCTCACAGGGGATTAGAGGGTTAAGAGAGAGAGTAGAGAGTTAGGGGAAAGAAAAACATTAGACAAGCAACACAGAAATTAATAATTATAAATTACAGTAACTATGTCCAGTATCATGAAGGAAAAGTATAATGTATAATGAAAGTGTCTAAGAAGGAAACCTAACACAGATTATGGAGTCAGGAAAGGTTTCCTTGGAAGAGTGACATTTAATCTGAGGCCTGGAGAATGTGTATAACTTAGTCAGACAAAGAGTAGAAGGAAGAGGAATGAGCAGAGGGAATGGTGTTCAAACAGGAAAAAAGCTCGGAAAGTCCAAAGTGCTAGAGGAGGCTGGAGCACAGTAAAAACAGGGAATATGTGAGATGAGTCTGGAAGGATGGACAAGGGCCAGATTACACAGGCTTAGTGGACCCCATATGGATTTCTGAATTTTATTTTAAGTGCAATCGGAAGTATTAAAGGTTTTAAGTTTTACATTTTAAAAAGATTATTTTGACTACTGAGAATAGCTGAAGGAGGGGATGAAAGGAAATGTAGAGATATTTAAGGAGACAACTACAGTGGTCAAACTGAGAGATGATGGTAACTTGGCATAGGGAGAGAATAATGGAAATAAAAAGATTCAAGGTCAATTTGAAAGGCAAAAGCAATAGGACTTGATAATAAATTGGATGGGGGGTGGGTGGGTGGGGAAGACAGAGAAGGAAGGTAAGGAAAAAAAAATACATCAAGGATTTCTGGATTTTTCTGCTTCAGCCAACTGCCTGGACTGAGGTATGGTTTGCTTAACAGGGAAAGAGTAGGGGAGGACAAATTCTTTGTTTTTACTGGGAGGGGGTGGCAGAATGTCAGAAGATCAAGTATTTGTTGACAATTTATTTCAAATAGCAAAAATGTCATTTACATTTGGGTTTTATTTTGAAGATTTTAAAGAATTCCAGCCTGAAAATTAGCATCTGTCAGATTTCACTTTAAATTAAATTCTCCAGTAACTGGAAAACACTTTCCCCGAACAATTTTCTTAATATTGCCTTACAAATAATCTTAATGATCTTAACTGTGATATCCTATACTCAGGAAAGACAGCGTCAGTAGGCAGTTGTAAATGTGTATACCCTATGAGATTCTTCTAGTTAAAATGATGTCACTAATGTGGCAGGTTAAGCATGTGATCTATGTTTCAACATTCAGGGAGAGTCAAGGGAGCAAGAAATCTCGGTCTGATCAAAACATCTCAAGTTATGAGCCCTGAAACTTCTTAATTTCAATAATTTTTTGGAAGGTTAAACCATTGTTTCCTGAGGGATGAAGAATAGATTCAGGATCTATTTGGGAATTAAAATCAACAGGATTTGATGATGAACTGGATGGGGGAGGTGGTGAGGGAAGACAGATGAAAGAGAAGTACACCAAGAATAGCAATCAGCATTTTTGCAGGAGTCAGGCATTGCTTGACAAGAAAAACAAAGCCCTGACCTGGGGCACTTTGAAAAGGCACAGTCTGATGAGTGGGTAGCTGGGTGAATAGGATGGAAAAGGTCTAGAATAGATACTGAAACTGTCAAACTTACAGATAATTACCTGGCCCACAGATAATGTTTGTTGAGACAATACAATAATGAGCATAAAAATCTAAGTTTCTGGCTTCTTATGAAAAATTGGAAGATCAGCCACACCAGGCCCACATCATCAGAAGGCAACCACAGGCTAAAGCTAAGTGATGGCTGTCCCCTCAGATATGTACCCGTCTGCTCTAATCCTCACTGCCCCTCATCCAGCCACTCCCCTCAATTCCGTTATATGTAAGTATGTGAGCTTGTGACTCAGTCTAAAACATGAAATCCAGCAGCAAGACCGGGTACAGTGGAGCAGATCACACAAGGGCATTTCTTTGGAAAATGAGGACTTACAAAAGGGGGAATGAGCAGAAACATATTGGGAAAGCAGAAATAAGTTTGGCTCATTTATTGACTTTACCTAGGAGTGGTTTTAGAAAACATCAAAAAACCTCAGAGAACAAATTTATGGGCGGAACAGAATACCTTACCCCAGGCAGTCTGGCTGCATCCAAACTACAGCACTTCTACTAGAAGAGTAGAGGGACCTACACAAATTTATTCCTAACTGTTCTGTACCGGTACATACTTCGGCTTGTCCAATTACCAAGAAAATGTGAGTATGGCTTTACAAAAAGCCAGAGAGAGCAAGGGAATCATATATCTGAATGAGCATGTTTGCCTAGAGCAGAAAAACCGTGCCTTCTCAGTGTAGAGGGCTTGCTAAGAGGCACTACAAGAATAGATGGAAGCAAAACTCAGTATTTGCATTCACTTGAAGGCATAAGAGAGAACTCGGTCTAATACTTCATTTATTTTTTAGAAAAACATTCTGTAGAAAATGCCCATTAAGCATTTCCCCTAAGTTTCATTCCCCCCCAGGGTTCACCACACTCTAAATGGCTATGCCTCAGGCCAGTGTGCAGTGGTGCATCAGTCCCAGGGCTGTGTCCCATCAGCATCACAACATTACTGATGGCAGTCTCTGTGGGAGAAGGGGCTCTGCTCCAAGCTCTGCCACCATCTCACTCTGGCTCTGCTCACTCTGGCTTGTTAACTTACTTTCTCTTCTTGGAAGAAAAATAAATCATTTAGGTGTATACATTATGAATGCAGTTATTTTTTAAAAAAAGAGCATGCATGTTGATAAGAATGGGAAAGTATCCGCAGAAATAAGGATAGCAATTGTGTTAGAAAAGATTCCTTTCTGAAGAAAGTACTTTTAAATATCTTTGTTATGTAATGCTTTTAATTAAAATGCTCAACGTTGACAATTTAAAAATGTTTTTTGTTTTCTGATGCTACTTCCTTAACTCTTTGAGCTATTATAAGTAGTAAGTGGAAATATTCATTCATCTGGTTAGTCAACAAATTATTTTTCTGCAGCCTACTATGTGTAAGACACTTGCTGGAATTGTGGGGAATCTAAACGTGTAAGACTTGGTTGGCCATTGCTTTCAATGACGATGTGACTTACTCGGGAAGAGAAGAAATGATCCTGAAAAACTGCAATAAAGGCAGTCTGCATGAAGTTCGGTCTGGAAAATTGTATAAACATAGTATCAGTGTTTAAGAGACGGCAAGGACGAGTCCAGTGGAGTGCTTAAAGTTGGCTTCCTAAAAAGGGAGCATTTAGGCCAGGCCTGAAAGGCTGAGCAAGGTCTCACTAATGCAACCAACATGAGCACCAGCTCTGTTCCAGGCTCCGTGCTACACACCCTCACAGATGACAATTCATTACTGGTGACCAAGTTGGGGAAATGGTTGGGAGAACAGGGTTTGCTGTGGAAGGCTGGAGGTGGAGGTTGAGGGGTGGTGGTGGAAGAGGTGGTTAGGCAGAAGAGAAGAATTCTCGCCAGAGGAGACAGATGAGACCAAGAGGTATCGCATTTTGGATTAAACACAGGAAAGAACAATTTAGTGATATATTAAGAGCACTAAAAATGTTCACATTTTGGTCTAATAATACCATTTCTGAGAATTAATCCTTAGGAAATAATTCTAAAGATCAAAAAGGTTGAATGCGTAAAGATTTTCACTGGAAGACTAATTCCAATAAAAATCTGTCTAAAATAGTACCTTCCCTCCATCATTTTCTCTCCCTTTACCTTGCTTTTATTTTTCCTCATGGCACTTACCATTCTATCACATTTCATTACATTATTGAACAGAATACTACAGCATATTTGTTTACTTGTTTATTGTCTGTTTCCCCAAGTAGAATGTAAACTCAATTGGGGCGAGTATGTTAACCTATCCTGTTTACCTTTATAGCCTCAGCACAAATAAATATTTGTAGAAGGAAAGAAGAAAGGAATTGGAAGGAAGGAAGAAGTTATCATGGAAATTAATAGGGACAACTAAATGCTCAAAAATGAAGAAATGGCTAAGTTAATTATTTATCATATATCCATCTGGTAGACTTCAGCAATTAACATTTAAAATAGGAGTTTATACTATATGAAAAATGTTTACCTATTCATGGTAAATTTTTTTGTTTTCTTGCAGTTCGCGGGCCTCTCACTGTTGTGGCCTCTCCCATTGCAGAGCACATGCTCCGAACGCGCAGGCTCAGCGGCCATGGCTCACGGGCCCAGCCGCTCCGCGGCATGTGGGATCCTCCGGGACCGGGGCACGAACCCGTGTCCCCTGCATCGGCAGGCGGACTCTCAACCACTGCGCCACCAGGGAAGCCCCATGGTAAATTTTTTAAAAAGCAAACCAAATTATGCATATTGTACCATCACAAAGAACATTTAAAAAAAAAAAAAGTACCACAAACCAGAAAGAAATATACTAAATCGTTCACAGTGACTTTTTTTTTCCATTGGGTAGTAAAAAAGTGATTGTCTTTTATCCCTCGTCCTTCTTTCTATTCTATACATTTTACAACGTTTCCATAGTGACCTTGGTTAAATAGGAAAAATATAAAATAAAACTTAAATCTTAACAACAACAAAAAAGTAATTTGGGCGGGGGCAGGTCACATAAGGCCTCAAATGCCAGGTTAAGTAGTGTGCATGTGAGTTACCCAGCATTGAAAAGCTGCTATGGGGTTCCCTGGTGGTGCAGTGGCTGAGAGTCCGCCTGCCGATGCAGGAGACGAGGGTTCGTGCCCCGGTCCGGGAGGATCCCACATGCCGCAGAGCGGCTGGGCCCGTGAGCCATGGCCGCTGAGCCTGCGCGTCCGGAGCCTGTGCCCCGCAACGGGAGGGGCCGCAACAGTGAGAGGCCCGCTTACCGCAAAAAAAAAAAAGAAAAGCTGCTATGGTTTTTAAGTAAAGCAATTAGGGCATCATAAGAGGGCCATGGAGGATGAGTGGGAGAAGAGTGAGACTGGAAGCAGGGAGAATAGTGGGAAGTTACTGTGGTAGTCTAGGTACAAAAGGATGAACGTGAACTTAGCAGTGCAAGTATGGAAGGAAAAAAAGAGCTAGAACGAGAAATGTTGAAAACAAAGCACTGGTGAGTTCTAATGACTAATTCAGTACGGAAGAAGGAGGAACCAAAGGCGATACGGGGCTTGGCTTAACCAGGAGAACGGGAGTATAATCAGGTGGCATATGTTTCCTTATTCGGCTCTAAGGAAGAGCTCTGGCATGAAGATTGTTCCTCACATCTTGTTTTCCAGTTGAGATGCTAACCTATTTTCTTTAATATTGTAAAATTTGGACGATAATCATCACCTCTGTGAGATTCCAAGGGAGAGAAAACAAAACAAAATAGAAACCCCTTTCCACCGTTGAAGATTGATTGCAAGCTTTAGCAATGCCCAAGAGGCATCTCTGCAGAGGCAGCATATAGTAGGAACTTGACAGTTCCTCTGTTATGTCACCTAGTAGGTCTAACACACCATATACAATTTATTACCTAATTCCTGTGAAACTTGGTGACAGCTTCAGATAAAAGGGAAATATGTATCCTGAGAGGGGAAACTCACAGGCTTTCTTCTTGATTTGGAAAAACAGAGTTTGGGGTTTTGTGGTAAGTATAATACCACTTCCTTCTTAGGAATATCAGTATCTCCAAGTACTTTTTTTCTAATATGCACAAGCAACGTAACATCAGGAAGTTCTTAGAAAACAAACCTGCATTAAAACAAAGTTACATACTGAACATTATCCTTAAATATACGTTTTAGCATCAGAACTGAAAGAAAGGCTATGTATTACTAAGTCATTAGTAGTGGCACTAATCCTATTTGTTTCCTGAGTCACCAAATTGGCAGCTAATAGCACTACCACCCCCAGACAAGAAGAGGCTTGACAGTGCAGGCACCATGAGGTGAATTACCTGTCCAATGTAGAGAAGAGCTCTTATAGCCAAATTAAAGAAGAATCTAAGACCAATTGGCCAGGATTACAGAAAATAATACACAAAGAGTGAAAATAAAAATTTTAAAAAGCCATGCAATAGATTTGTGGCCTCACATACCTGGCATCAAGGAACCTTGATCTTAAAATCATAACTGCTTCACAAGTGCTTTGTTTGAGCTGCATCTGAATGGAACTAAATTTTCGATGGATGATGCCCACCATTCTTTCAATCTCTTTTGGGGAAATGGGACGTGTTCTACTCTGCTCTCGGAGAAGGTTCATCACGTGTGTAGTGAATTCATTACATGCCTGTAAGGGGAAAAAAATCACTCCTTAGGAATCTGGTATTTTGTATTATCACACCCAGACATTAACTCATCTGAATTTCTACCTCATTTGCAGTTGCCAATGGCATTATGCAGTAGGTAGGGTAAAATGAAAACTAAGACACTTGTGAAATGGCAGTGATAGTTAGATGGGGCGCAAGAATTCTGAAACTATGAATGGCCAGGCATGCAAGGGAAGCACAGCACTCAACTGCCCTTCCCACCACCCTTGTGGTGTCCCTGTTCCAAGATGAGGTTTTCCCACTGGAGGATGCTCTCTACCAACTGCTATATGTAAGTACAAATATATGTTAATACTAAGTACCTCCTATTTTCTTTGGGGTTTTACATTTATTCCACAAATGTCTACTGAAACACTATGAAGTTCAAACTCCTCCAAGAGCGATTAAGGACACATAAATGAGCAAGATGTGGACCTGACTTTCAGTGCAATAAAATATATAAAAAACGAATTCTTAAACAAAGCAGACCATGTAAAGTATCACAGGAAAATATGAGTAAGTGCTTCCTAAGTTCCAAGGAGGAAATATTCTCATCTGGAAGCAGAGATCACTTCATGGGAAAAGTGACATTAGGGCTTTAAAGGATGGGTAAGATTTTTGAAAGGTGGAATAAAGGTGGAAATCAAGAGGAATTTCAGGCACAAGAAAATATCCTGGAAATCATGGTATATAGCAAGTCCACAGGGACAGAGAGAATATGTAAAGGAGAAGAGGGAATTCAGATTTGCACTAGCATGTAAAGGGCCTCTGATACCATGCCAATGTCCTAGTATAATTTAGCTGTGGTGTGGGCCTTATTTGTGGATATATGCCATTCCTAAAACATGGGTAAAGCAGCTCAGCTCCTCAGGGGAGGGGCAGCAGGAAAATAAGGATCAGATTTGGGTCTCAAACTTTTTAGTTAACAATCCTCAGTCCCTGTCTCTTTCAGCCCACCTATATTTAGATCTATAAAACCACATAACTGGGCCTACAAAGAAATCCAGTATTGCCTTGGTAAATAAAGCATCTGTCTGTATCTCTGGATAAAAAGAACATCTTCTGGCATTTTTGTTTAAAAAAAAAGACAGGAGATTCTGCACCTTACTGCACAGATGCCTCTAGTAGGGTGAGCAGACAGAACAATCATTGATCATGGCAAGATGCATTCTGAAGATATAACAATGTCCACTTCCCTACAGATATCCCGAACATACAGCACATGATGGTTTTTCTAACTGCTCATTAGAGAACTAACTAACCTTTTAAGTACACTGGCTGTTTCAGTTACTTTAAGCTTTTATGGAGCTTTTATATAAATATTTCTAAGGTGAGGTAAAATGAGTCTGGCTTACCAAAGTTTTTTTTAAAATATGTTTAAGTCTTAAGAATTTTAAAGTTCCTTGTGAGTGGTGACTCTGGGGTTCTTCAGAGTATAGATTTGTGCAACACACACAGTATGCATCCAATAAACATCTATGGCTTGGTGGGGTTTTGTATTATAATTCAAGAGTAATGTTGATTAATATCTGTAAACACATTATCCCTGAACCTTTGTAAGTGAAGGATTTTTAACCTGCAGTCCATGGATAGGTTTAGAATGTCCATGACTCCATGAAATCTTATTCAAGTTGTGTGCACATCTGTCTTTCCCGAGGAGACAATCTGTGGGGTTTTTGTTTGTTTTCGTTTCAGATTCTCAGCCAGTCTATAATTTTAAAAGGCTAAGAATTACTGTCCTAGGTTATGGCACAGTAAAACATTAAGGAACTTTGCAGCTCTAAAATCGGAAGTTCTTTCCATCTTTAAGGAAACCATAATAAAGAAAAAAGTAAATTTAAGATTTTCCCCACTATATTGTCAACTTAAACTATTTTGTGCCAAGCTGAAAATAGGTGGTCACCCTGTCAAGAAATATATGTACAGATCTTTTTTTCTTGTACAATACTTTCCCTAAAGAGATGTTCATATAATTTCAAATTACATAATTTAATAAACACCAGCCCTCAGTTTTCTTATTAGTAAAATGAAGGAAAGTAAACTAGAACAGCAAACTGGAATCAGCAAGTTCTGATAGACACTTCTACAGCTAATTCCAAAAAATGTTAATACAGTATGTTTGGGAAATATGGGGCTAACCAAAATTTTAAATGCTTTTTTTTTTTTTTTGAGGGGTGTGGGGGCAGGATTCCTCAGTACTTCCAGTATGCCAATATGCATCATAAATCTTCAAAGGAGAATGGTATATCCAACTTTTCCCAAATAAATTTGGTCACAAAACCTCTTTTCTCTAGAGCAGTGCTGTCTAAAAGAAATACATTGTGAGCCACATATGAAAAAAAATATGGGGGGTCATTTAATGTTTTTTCTACTGCACTGATTATTTTCTGAATGTGTTTTATTTTTCTCATATGAAATGTAAAATTTTTCTAGTAGCCACATTAAAAAATAAGAATCAGGTGAAATTAATTTTAACATATTTTATTTAACCCAATATATGAAAAATATTAACATTTCAACACATAATCAAGATCTTTAGATAACTGTTAATGAGATATGTTACATTCTTTTTTTCATACACTTTGAAAACCAGTATATATTTACATTTACAGCACATCTCGGTCCAGATTAGCTAGATTTCAAGGGCTCAATAGCTACATATGACTAGTGGCAACCGTATTGGACAGCACAGCTCTACAGCATCTTGTGGACCAATGTACTAAGTAAGAAAAACTCTTTGGGAAACAGTATACTTAGTAATCTCTGATGTTTCTTTTTTATTCTTCATCACCATGCATTCACACAAACCCACAAAAAAAAGGCAGTTTCACTTAGGAATGTCCTTGATGAAGCAAGAGAAATCATTCATTTTATTACATCTCAATCCTTGACTACGACTTTAATATTCTGTGTGATAAAACGGTAAACACACCAAAAGCACTTCAATTGCTTATAGAAGGATGGTTGTCTTGAGAAAAAACACTTGTGCGATAGTTTAAGTTGTGAGCCGATGCTGTCTTTTTCAGGGAACACCATTTTTATTTGAAAGCGAAGTCAACAAATTATAATTATTCAGACTTGGGTATTTTGCAGATATTTTCTCAAAAATGAACCAAGCAAGCCTGTCACATCAAGGAAAACAGCCGACAACAGTTGTGCCAATGATGAAATTTGACTTTTCAAGTGAAAATTATAATTTTGGAAAACTTGCATCCACTACCTTGAGCTTGATAGTTTCCTAGCAGACTTTCTGAATAATTTGGTGTTGATATTAGTAAATATGATATTTTGATATTATATAATGCCAAGTGTTAACATTAGAAGATGTACATAATTCAGTGAAACAATATTTTCCAAATGATCAAAGCATTATGTTACAAAAAAATGCATAGGTAGAAGATCCATTCAAAGTGCACACTAGACCAAGTTTAAAGGAATTTAAAGGATTTTTTTTTTTAAGGAATTCCTTTAAAGGAATTTTAAAGGATTTTAAAGGAAGGGAGTACAAAACGTTGATATGATTTCAGATTCATTATAACTAACCTTTAAGACAATACAACTTGTCAAGTTTTGGTATAATATCAGAGGAAAGTATCCATAATTATCAGAAAGGCTATTAATACACTCCTCCCTTTTCCAATGACATCTTTGTGTGAGGCCAGGTGTTCTTCATATACTTCAACCACAAGACAGGAGACTGACCGTAGAAGCACATATAACAATCCAGGTGACTTCTTTTAAGCCCAACATTAAAAAGTTTTGCAAAAATGTAAAAGCAGTGCCATTCTTCTCACTAAATGTTGAGGTTTTTTTGGCAAACACAGGCTTTTAAAAATATTATAGTGAATAGATAATAGTTTATCATTGTTTCTTAAATACATCTATTTTTTTCTCAGTTTTAACTTCTATTATAATAAATGTTGATAGATAACAACGCACTGAACGAAAGCTCTTAGGGGGTCTCCAATAATTTTTAAGAATTCAAGTCATGGGCTTCCCTGGTGGCGCAGTGGTTAAGAAACCGCCTGCCAATGCAGGGGACATGGGTTCAAGCCCTGGTCCAGGAAGATCCCACATGCCGTGGAGCAACTAAGCCCGTGCACCACAACTACTGAGCCTGTGCTCTAGAGCCCGCAAGCCACAACTACTGAAGCCCGCATGCCTAGAGTCCATGCTCTGCAACAAGAGAAGCCACTGCAGTGGAAAGCCCGCGCACCGCAATGAAGAGTAGCCCCTGCTCTCTGCAACTAGAGAAAGCCCGCGTGCAGCAACGAAGACCCAACGCAGCCAAAAACAAATAAATTAAATAAATAAATTTTTTTAAAAAAATGAATTCAAGTCCTAAGACCAAAACGTTTGAGAACTAGCTGTACTGGAGTATTTCTAATTTGCACATGTAATAATGCTAATTCCTACAAACCTAGCTCAAACATTATGGTAACATATATCTATGACAGAGTGTATGTCTTGATAAATAATTCAAGACTCCTGTGTGTGATACCTGAGGGGTTTTTTTTGGTTTTTGTTTGTTTCAGCTTTCCTCTGGCTCTCAGTTTTTCTCTGGCTATATTTTAATCTCTTCAGAATGAATGTTTGCCTATCGTTTCTAAGAAGCAGCCACAGGCTTGTGTGAAAAAAAGTGTTAAAAGCAAAAAGTTTCTGCATCTAAAAACTCATAATTTCCTAAAACATTTGCTGAATGTCTCACAACTTATTAAGTGAAGTCATCTATGAATGCAAATGCTGATTAGCAATTTGGCAATAGCCCAACATTCACAGAATTCACATAGCTTTTCTTTAAACCAGTAGTTCACACATGATTAATTAGAACATCTCATTTATGTAGTGTGCACTTTAGCTCATTACTCTAAGTAAAATTCGTTAAGTATTTACATTTAGATAATTAAAATCCGGGTGCACCCTTAAGAAAGATGCATACACTTTAGGCAAAGTGATTTTTTTCCTTTATACCACTGAAAGTAAATTACAGCCTCATTTACAGCATCATGTGTACCAGTTTCAGAGCAGAGCATAGTACTGCCTCATCTCCAGATCCTTAAAAGATATACATTTTTTAAACATATAAGTGCAGTAAGAATGATCAAATGATTGCAGAGTTGTTTTGAAGGGCCACCCAACCACACACTAGCATCAATGCTGTTTAAAATGTAAGATGCTCACTTCAAACATTTATCATATCCTCTGTCATACCTACAAGACTATATTATTAAAATAGACATTGGAAAAAATTTTCATTGCCTTATTATTTTTCCAAGTAAAATTGTCAGTTAAGAATTTTCTGGTCAATGTCCACAATACAAATGTAGAAACAACTTGGTCAATTGGGAGATTTAGGAAAGAAGAGTTTTGATTCCTTGAATTTTCTGAATAACGAGTAATGGCAAAAACCTCTTTTTCTCTTAATCCAGCTGTTGAAAATTATCTAGGATGCATTGTTTTACATCCTAGATAATTTCTGTTTACAATGTAACAAAAATGTATGTTTTGTTTAAAACATACATTGTAATAACATAAAGTCAACATAAAGTGTGGAATGCTTCATTTGATAAAAAATATTTTCAACCAATTCTTATTATGAGCCTTTCTCTCCTTGCCATTTGTTCCTTTCTCCTTAAAAACACAAACCAAGTAATATAATGGAGGATTTGAAATATATGGATTTTTTATAATGTTGTTAATGATATTTGTTAGCTAGTAAAACTATATCCTCGATATCTACATGTATTTGGATTTACACTCAAAATTAGTTTTCAGGGTTTTGTTTGTTTTGTGGTGATGCTTTTTTCGGTGGTGAATTCAAGATTCAACCCCTTTCTTGCCTGTAAGTTCACATCACTGAACATAAAAATGTAAAATCAGACGGTGAGCAAGCACTTATTTTTGAGGAAGTTTTAAAATGGTTCATGATCAAATCTAAAAACTGAACTGGCCTTTTGTAACCATCTAGAGAAGCTGATTGCAGACAACAGATCATAACACTCTCTATGCTAAAAATCCACTCTTCAAAGAAAGAATAAATCTCTATTAAAAGCTGATGATTCTCTAATTTGCAAGCATCCATTTTCTAGATGTCTTTATAACCTTGCAAGTAACTCTAGTCCAGTATCACAGATTTTGTATTTATGTAATGCTTATTAAATCAACAAATTATTCTTGTTTTAGGATAAGAGTCAAATTGAAAGATACTTTCTAAGCCAACTAGAATGAGACCAATATGCCTAAGAAACAGCTGCAAAGATGAAATATCTATCTTTTTTTTTAATTGGAGTATAGTTGGTTTACAATGTTGTATTAGTTTCTGCTGTACAGTAAAGTGAATCAGTTATACATATACATATAACCACTCTTTTTTAGATTCTATCGTATCTCAACAAGTCTCAACGTAATCACGTGGTTTATGGACCTATCTCATGAGGGTTTTGTAAGGATTATATTATATAATACATGTTAAGTTCTTTGAAGAGTTTGGAACACAATTAACACTTAATAAATGGGAGTTATTGATGAAAATAGAAATGACAATTTTATGAAATTCATATTGTGTGTGTCATTCTGCAAGTAAGTCCCTACTCTGATTACCTAATATAGTTGTGTCTTCCCATTGCCAGAATAAATACAAACACTGCTTCCAAAGAAATTGAAAAAAAAAAGAAAAGTATTCAAATATAAAACAATTCATTTCATTAATCAAGTTTGTGGTCAAAGATACATTTGGTACAAAGAGCCAATAGACTAGAAACTTGGAGGAAAAAAGGGAACACTCAAACACTCCTTCCAGCCAAGGAAAAGACGCAGCGTGAAAGCTGACAAGAAGTAAAACCCTTCTCTTGGAGCAATGAATGACAAAGTCTTGTTTGGGAAAAATAAATATAAAGTTTACATCAGGTAGTACCCTTTTACCTTTCCTGATTTTTATTATTTTTTTTTTTTTTGCTATTAAGAAAATAGCAAAATGGGATTAGGAGTTTGTGGGTTACACAATGTCTAATGTAATAACATCAGCATTTTAAAACCTGATTAAAAAAAATTCTTTACAAGCAAAGGAGATCTTGACAGCAAATATAAACACACAATGTTGAGAGCCTCAAAAAGCACAAGGCCATGATGCCTTTAAGTGGTTTAGGTTGCACACTCATTCTCCATTCCCCCTGCAATCCCCTGTAATCTGAAAGTCCTCTATTAGCTAAACAGTACCTAATTGGTCTTGAGCACACTGAGTGTACATGCGTGGCTCCAGTGCTTTACCTGATTTGAGGTGAATTCAAAAGACATCTGCGAACTCAGAAAGCAGGTTCCCAGATGGTTGGGGGAGGGTTGGGACCCTTACAACACTTTTGCCTTCAGCAAAAATGTATTTCAATATAATTATAGGAGATAGCTTTCAATATGTCATCTCTGTTATAGCAGCTGTAAATTATGAAGTGAATTGCTTGTGTACAAGCACTTCTTCTGGAACAAGCAAAGTGGGAGAGCTGCATAAGGCATGATATATATCTTTTCTTTTTTAACTGAGAACAAATCTCTAAGTCAAATTTCATTTGCAAAAACCAATGTATCCATTTCCCTTTGGTAGAGAGGCAGAGGAAACAAGACCCTCAATTCTTTAAAACAGGCTTCCCAGGACCCTTGGCTCAAGTTCATTAGGAATTCACCTATTCTAATAGTCAGGCCTTTAATCATAAGAGCATATTTGAAAGATACAGTAAAAACATTTTTCAAAACTTGTAGCTAGTCCCATCCCATAGTTCAGGATGCCATATAAGCCTCCATTGTCTGGCTGCCTTTGGGTCTTATATGGGGATCCCATGTGTACAAAATAAAAAAAATTTGTTTTCCTCCTTTTAAAACAAAAAACTTGTAGCTAATCAACAAGAAGACAAGCAACCAGGTCTTCCTCCCAGCTAAAGAGGAAGGCAGTGCAACCAAGACAAAAGCATTACAACACAGTTGCTGCAAGCTTTGAAAAATTATCATATTCCTCTTGGTCGTCAGGATCAACAAAAGTAAGTTTTGGTTTTCCTTTTAGGTGATAGTAATATTCAAGAATCTTACTTTAATATATATTCTATGCCTAATATTTCAAAAGCATTTATAAGTGAATCTAGATGGTTCTCATTAAGAAGCATTACATCTGAGCCTATGTAATGTAAACACATGATCAAAGGACATTTTCTGGAGAAAAAAAAAAGGACAGGATTTTAAAAAACAGTACCATTCCTAAAACATACACAGAAAGCTGAGCCTTGCAGCTTGGATTTAATTTTGCTCTAACTGTAGCTCTAGTCTGCTTAGCTTTGTAAATGTGGCTGCGTTTATAAGGTACTTTAATTTACTGCAGTGGCGGTGTTTGTTAATTTTATGGCAATCTAAATCTAAACAGGCTTCAGATACATTTTCATTACAGCTTCATTGCAAAACACAGTGGAGCGAACAGCTCTAAAATTCCAATATTGTTTATTTCTTTTAGTAAAAGACTCAACACAATTTTCTGACAAAGCCTCTGCCTTAACATATATGTTCTTCTTATTTACTAATAAGCATTCTGTCACTCAAAGTACCCATATTCATGTACTTTTAGGAGGAAAAATATAATGTCTGTAAAGTGATTAAAATAGTTGTTTATTTTTCTATCTCTACTCTGATCCTATCCCCAATGTAATCCAACATGGGCAAATAAGAGAAAAATCAGAACGTATCTGAATTATTCGCAAACTGTAATCGTTAAAAACAAGGTAAGAGACCCAAAAGGGAGTCACTTTTGCTATGCCCCAAGTTTCAGCGTCTCCTAGGAATGTAATCTTAAACCAGTCAATCTGGAACTACTGGGCCAGCACCCATGAGGTCATCTGCCTGACAAACTCTGCCAGGACCTAAGGGAAGGCGACCTTGCCACAACGGACCCTCTTTTTGCTAGTATCACTTCCTTGTCCCACTCTTGTCTGCCTGTAAGAGTCTTTCATTTCGTACAGCTCCTGGGAGCTCCTTTCTATGTGCTAGATGAGATGCTGTTCAATTCATGAATCGCTGAATGAAGCTAATAAGATCTTTAAAATTTGGTTGTATTTTATTCTTTAACATACATAAGTAGCAGCATAATTCAATGGAAAAAGAAGGCATATTGTCAGAAACTGATTTCAAAACCTGATTCTGACACTAACTAGATGTGTGACACTGGACAAATTACTTCACCTAAGTCTCATTTTCTCATCTGTAAAATGTAAATTATAATGCCACCATCTAGTTTAGAAATGCCACCCCTTCATCTCAGTTCTTCGTAGCCCTTCTAGTAACTCCAAAGTATATCCCTGAAAGTTCTATCTCAGATAAAGCCCTGTATCCCAAAAATATGAAAAGAAAAGACCATCTTATGTCAACTCACTGATCTGAACAAACTTAGGAACCACAGACAGAAGAGCAATAAAAGCCAGCTTCAAAGACAGCTCAAGAGAACTAAATGCTGCTATGTTCTTTCTAAAACAATTCAGAACCTACAGGAGAAAAATTGTAAACTAAATTTCTGTTGAATCAGCCAACTAGTCATGATACTTTATTTGTCCGTAAAACTGCAAAGATTTCATGTTATCTATATTTTTCCTTCTGAAAGTGTTAAAAATGAGAAAGGAAATATACATTCAGTGGTTTTTTATTAGGCTACTGAACATATCTAGAAATAAGACTCATGATTACATTTTAAATCTTTGATATTTAAAACAAAAATACATACTGTAGATTAGTCTATGAAGAACTTGTGTGCACATGTGTATTTTTAAAGCAAACAAAACAAAACAAAAACCTTGGTGAAAATGACTGACGCCAGATTCACCCAACTTCCAACAGGGCTAAAGGGAGAAAATAAGGAGGCTGGTGTGAAGAAACATGGCAGAAGATAGTAAGGAATCACCTTAATTTCTCAGCTAAAAAGATGAGCCATTTGACCCCTAATACTATAGATCTTTCCATGCAAGGTGACTCATAGTATTTATTTAGTAAGTACGTACAGATGTATTTAACATAAAGTTATGCAATTAGGGTTATACTACAAATTAGAGTTGTTTTCTACTGTTTATGCTCAGGGCAACCTTTTCAACCATGACTTATTTTGTTTACTCTCAATTATTCATATGTCAAATCAGAAAGCCTAATTTTTTTCATATACATACACAAGACCACTTTTCCAAAATTCTTATTTGCATATCTTCTACCAAAAATTATTCCTATGAATGAGACTAGAGATACAGTATGAGATCCCAGAAAGCCTACTCAGAAAAAAGATAACGTCTTATAATATTAATTTATATTGTATTTTAACATAAAGCTACATAAATCTTTCTACCATTCCTCAAAACACACTCACCTCTGGGACAGAATCCAGCATTTTTTTAATAATACCATATCCAGAATATTAGAGAAGGCAATGAAAATAATAACATATACAACTGAAACTTTACAGGGAACTTAGAAGAAAAATCAATATCAAAACTGACCAGGGCATCACACTAAGGTGTTTGGACTTTAATAAATGCCTGACTACATAGTGAAGTATTTATGGGTGAAATGACATGACGCCTAGGACTTATTTTAAAATACTCTACCCACCCCCCCCCAAAAAAAGAGTGGGGGCAAGGGGAGATAGACAAAATAAGATTGACAGAATGTTGATAACTATTTACCTGGATGATGAGTATCTAGGCAGTTCCTTATTTTAGGTTGAACTCTATAAAAATGCTAATACACAACTGTTTATGACATAAAAACTTGTTAATTTCATACCATTCAGCTTAATATTCTCTTTATTTTGGGCACATTTAAACATTTCCATAATAATTTTTTTAAATTACCTTTCAGTGAGAATTCCTCAAACTAAGCAGGTTTTTAAACGAACAACTAAAATATGTTTAAAATGAACCACCAACATTTTACCTTGTCTCACTGAATCTAAGACTTACTTATTTTTCCCCACATTTTAACATCTCTGAAGTTTGGAAGCATTTTACTATCAATGGCATGTTATACTTCAATTGGGCAGTTAATTTTTTCTTGGTGGTGGTACATAACACCATGATACGGCTTAAAATCAAAGATATCTTAGATTCAAAGAAGTATAGTTAATATAATTGCTGAGAATAGCATTTTTAATCCATACTTTCTAATCAGGAATTTAGCACACAATGCCTAGTGTTCCCTGCCCCAGGAAACCTGTCATTATCTTGGGAGGTCTCCTCAAAGAGAAAGGCCAGAACCTGCTTACTTTGTGAAGTTAGCTCCTTCCCTTTAGCCTGGCATAATCCTGAAGAATTAATTCCTAGGAGGATTCTGTAGCTCACCGCATAGCAGGCAGAGCTCACTATGCAATACTTCCCTTTAAAAGTTGTTATAATAGCTATGAATGAGGCCAGTGCATAATTGTTAATGATACAGAGCTTTGACGAGCACCAAGCAGTGAGGTTAGAGGGGAAGGATGGCTGCAGGTGTGGTAGTAAGGGCATGTAAATGTGAGGAATGAGTAAAACAAATTGATGGGATAAAACAGGTTTAGTTTCACCTCTAAAATTGCAAAGGGACTTCATTTCATGAATCCAACAATTCACTTGGATTTTTGCATTGACCTTATTTATTCTGCTCTTTCTGTTAACACCTACCCCTCACAGCCCTCAGAATTAGTTAGCGCAGTCTGTCAGAAGAGCAATAGAGGGTTTGTGTAGGACTATGAGAGTGGCGGCTGCTGACCTGTTCATATTTCTCCAGTTCTGTGTGATAGATTTGTCTGATCTGGGTCAATTTGGCTCTGTAATCTGAGTGTTCAATAGAGTTATCTGAAGAACCTCCAGAGGCTGCCGCGGCTGCAGCTGCTGCCGCCGATCCCCCACCTTTCTCAGGACCTGAAACCCCTTCTGCCAAAAGCATATTGTCCAGTCTCATTAGCTGGGGATCGGGAGGGTCCTCCTCCTGGGCTCCTCTGATGCTGAGACCTTCAAGGAAGAGAGAGAGAGACAGAGAGAGAAGAAGCGAGAAACAGGACAAACAGTGTGAGTATTTTATTTATTTGAGTAAATGATCAAACAACATCAGTGCACTACAATTCATTCTGAGAATTTCATTGCTCACATTTTATCAATAAGCATAAGTAAGTATGAAAATTCTTACTTCTGTGAAATTTCTAGTATGACCCTCTCTCAATATATCCCATATTGGATCCTTGGAAAAAAGTAACCCTGGATTCTCAGAATATTCTAACAGCCAATCTTCCCAGTTTTAGATGATTTAAGCAATAATGGAAAGGGGTAAAAAATTCAAGATTTCGAGAAAGAAAAAAAATAATTCCAAGGATATAAAACAAACTCATCAAAAGGTAGTTATTTTGTTTCTCCATACAGTTGGAAAAACAGAATTTAAAATCCCATAATTAATTCACAAGCTATGTCCAAAAATTAGAATATAAACAGGATTAGATGGGCTTTTCCATCATGTAATTTCAGGGAGAGAAGAGAAATACATACATTATAAGGGTAATTAGCTATGCTTTAAAAATATACATTATTAAATGAATTTGTTAAGCAACTGCCAGCAAACCATAAAACCAGGACACTACATACAGTATTGAAAATACACCATCAACATGGCAATACAGTGCTGGACACAGTAGTCTCAATCTAATTTTGCTTTTAAATCAAGAACTTCCTAAGTGATGCCCAGTCAGCAACCTCATCTGAGTACTATAGATCACAGTTGACAATTCATAGGTTTAATCAGGTCACAGGCTTTCTGCCAAGATGTTTTCAACAACACAGAAGACAAAGTTTTAAAGTAATTATCATGGTATAAAAAGCGGTGGAGTCATGACAGCTCAAAATCAGCATTTTCATTAATGTGTAACATAATCTAAAATATCCCAGCCCAATTAACCTCTGTAAATCTGTTTAAAAGCAGGTTCCCCATACTAGTTACAAGGCATCTTGGGGAAGGGGGGGGAGGAAGTTGGCATTTTGCAGGTCTGCATTTGGTGTCTGCCTTTTGCGTCTGTGCCTGTTGTTGTTTATCCACAGTGGTGCACACTCTGCGTCTAGTGTAACTTAACATGACAGTAACATCTATAAGCTGCCAAGTACTCAACTGAGCACCAGCTCTGCGATTTTATATGCTAACCTAAAACAACCATCAATTCTTTTTAAGAACAGATTTCATTCCTAGATGCCCTGAATTATACCCACAGCATGACAGAGCTCTTGGTTGCCTTAACTCAAATGATCAACTTTAATATCCTCCCTCAAAACACTTTAAAGCTGTCACTTTCATTTAAAAATATACTTCAGAATAATTTCAACTGGGTAATAAAACTAACTCACAATAATTTAAAATTATATCTGTTGCTTATTCAGAGGTAAATAAATAAAGTTTGAAAACCACAACATACTAAGACAATAAATTAATTTAGGGTACCAAAAAGTTAGATAACTCTCTTAAATCAGATAAAATTGGTATCAACACATTGCTGGTAATTAGAGATAGACAAACGTGTATTTGCTATTTCTTCTAGATCTAGAAGAAACTGCCAAATATTGGCTACATTAGTATTTTTAATTTAGCATCTTTGATTTTCTTCCCTTCACTTTGTTAGATGTTAAAATCTCATGGCCTAGAATCTCATGGCCTAGAATGCTTGTAGTTCCACATACCAAGTTTTCTGTGCATTTGGAATGAAGTAAGGACTCACTGAGCAACATCTTATCTTGTACTTTGGACTCTGTTTCATTTTTATATTATTTGTTTGGAAATTCCTTAAGTTTCTCCTTTTTAGACTAAATTTTTGCTCATATTTTTGTAGTTGTTGTTTCTTTTTTGTATTTACAGATATTGATGTTTCTCCTGGAAATTTATTTTTTTAATCTACCTTCAAGGTTCTTCCGGGTTTCTAGTTTTCCCCTTGTACTTATACATATTGATCTTTTCCTTATGGACATTGGTGAGGTTCTGTAATAGTAAACCAACATACATAGTCAAAGTTATTACACTCCCCTGAACAGTGTGGCAAACAAGAAAAGATGCTCAATGACTAATACACAAGGAAATAGACTATAAGGAAGATAGAAGAA